>NC_138776.1:41267538-41495038 GCF_965119305.1 Pelophylax lessonae
TCTAAACTGATAAAGAAATTTGATTTTTTTACATTTTTTTTTATTGGATGTGTTTTACAGCAGAAAGTAAAAAAAAAAGTTATATATTATATATATATATATATATATATATATATATATATACAGTATATATATATATATATATATATATATATATATATATATATATTATTTTTTAAATTTCCGCTCTTTTTTTGTTTATAGCGCAAAAAATAAAAACCGCAGAGGTGATCCAATACCACCCAAAGAAAGCTCTATTTGTGGGGAAAAAAAGGACATAAATTTTATTTGGGTACAGTGTTGCACGGCCACGCAATTGTCAGTTAAAGTAAAGCAGTGCCGTATCGCAAAAAATGGCCTGGTCATTTAGGGGGTAAAACCTTCCGGGGCTGAAGTGGTTAATGTGCCTTGTGGTACTGGTTATGTGCTTGGCGTTTGGGCAACCCATTCAATATGAATGGTCGGTCAACACACCACAAAAGATGAAAAAAGTGCATGACCCTTTTTTAACAATGAAGCACACCACAATGCAAGATTCAGGCTCTACTGTACAATGCATCGGGATGCCAATCACAATGAATGTCATTGCAATGCAGCACACATAGAGCAGCGGCCATGCCATGAATTGTGGTAGCGCTCCCATTTTAGCATACATTACCATGTGAATGGGGCCTTAGCGTTTTGTTATGATGATGGATAAATCCACTAGATGAGTTTGTATTTTTTATTTGAACTGGAACTAAAGCTAAAAAAGATCAATAGTCAACTATCCCACTGCCTGCTCCTCAGATCTTCTGTCTCCTGCAAAGTAATGGCCTCTACCGAAACCTTCACATCTGACACTTCTGGGTGTGTCGATAACTGCATCTCCTTTGGTTCCATCCACCAGCCCCTACAGCCCCAATCCAGAAGAGACGTGGGGCCTGGAAAATTGAACCTTGATTCATGGCCAGGGTATGCATCCAACACACTCCAAGAAATGCCCCAGAACTATACTCTGCAAGAGAGCAAAGATCCAAGAAATGGGTAGTGGGATAGGCGAGTATTCACAGCTCTTTAACAGGCTGCTTATTGGGCACTGTTTTTGTTGTAGAGACAGGGTTATTTTCAAGCTGAACTCCAGGACCTATTTGTACGGCATACTATTACCCCAGCTTGTTACAATGTAGGTTTACATTACTCATACCTAAGGGACCAATGAGGAACCTGGAAATTATTATAGTAGTTGGTGCTACTACAGTGGTAATTCACAATCTTCTGGTCCTGCTCAGGTTTTATGTGAGTGGCTGCCCCTTTAAAAATTGACTGCAGAGGTCACTCACTTGGCACTGCCATCATTCTTAGATCGCCTTGTATTGTATTAAAGGAATACAAGGCTCCTGTGATCGGATGGGATGGAAATTGTGCCATCACCGCCTTTCCTTTCCCCATTGTCCAATCAAAGAAGGGGCCCTATCCATGCGTCCGGCCCCCTAATCTACATGCAGGGCGCTGGACGCATGGATTCCAATGGGGTTTTTTTTGTTTTTTTTAACTTTTGAAGCACGTGATTAGAGCCAGAGGCTTTAATAGGCTTCAAAAAAGGGTGGTCTGGGGGTGCAGAGTAGGGATGATCGAACTTTTCAAAAGTTCGGTTCGGCCAGAACTTGCGAACTTCCCAAAAGTTCGGCCCGGATATCAGAACCCCATTGAAATCAATGGGACCCGAACTTCGGTAATCAAAAAAACACCATTTTGAAGCCCTAAAACCCAATAAATGCCCCTAAAAAGTGCCTAGGGTTCTGGGTCATGCCTCAGAGACTATTAATCACACACAAAAAAAGTTCTTAAAAATTGTCATTTTTGATAGAGAGACAATTATTGAAAAAATGAAAAAAAAAATAAAAAAAATTTGGATTTAGTATCTGGAGGGTCTAAAAAGTGTACCTGTGAAGATTCAGCTCTGTAGCATGTCCAGAACCAGAAATAAAAAAAGATTGTTTGTATTAGGTCACTTATAGAACAGGGATATGGCTCCGCTATTTTCATACCTTGCCGGTTTAGTAGCAGGCGTTTTTTTGGGCATTTTTTGGGGTCTTTTGAGGCAGGCAAAACATCTGAACTTGTGTATAGGGGTATATATACACACATTCTTATATGTATATATACACCTAGACATATATATAGGTGTGATAGTAGCAGAAATATATGCTTGCGCTAATGAAATAATTAACACCAATATGGCTCCGCTCCTATCACACTTATATATGTGTAAATGTAAAAATACATATAACATGTGTGTATATATACCCCTATACACAAGTTCAGATGTTTTGCCTGCCTACAAAAACCCCAAAAAAATGCCCGCAACAACACACCTGGGCGTTTTTTTTTTTGGCGCTAGCGTTTTTTTTGGGCGCCTTTGGAAGCAGGCAAAACATCTGAACTTGGGTATAGGGGTATATATACACACATACTTATATGTATATATACACCTAGACATATATAGGTGTGATAGTAGCAGAAATATATGCTTGCGCTAATTAAATAATTAACACTAATATGGCTCCGCTCCTATCACACCTATATATGTGTAAGTGTAAAAATACATATAAGTATGTGTGTATATATACCCCTATACACAAGTTCAGATGTTTTGCCTGCCTCCAAATACCCCAAAAAATGCCCAAAAAAAAGCCAGCTACAAAAACGCCCAGGTGTGTTTTTGCAGCAGGCGTTTTTTTTGGGCATTTTTGTTGGGGTCTTTGGAGGCAGACAAAACATCTGAACTTCTGTATAGGGGTATATATACACACATTCTTATATGTATTTATACACTTACACATATATAGGTGTGATAGGAGCGGAGCCATATTATTGTTAATTATTTAATTAGCGCAAGTATAGATTTCTGCTACTTTCACACCTATATATGTCTAGGTGTATATATACATATAATTATGTGTGTATATATACCCCTATACACATGTTCAGATGTCATGCCTGACTCCAAACATGTCCTAAAAAAAAGCCCTATAAATGCCTGCAGCCAAAAAGCAGGCTGACAGGCGAGAAGCCATATCGCTGCTCTGTAAGTCACCTATTAGAAACAAATTTGTTTATATTGCGGTCACCCTGACATGGAAGGGTTTGGTCACCCTGCCATAGCAGTCAGTGTCAGTTCACCCTACACTACGGTCACCCTGGCACTTAACACTTTCCCTACAGAAACTAAATTTTTGCATCTAACTAAAGTGTAAAAAAGCACTCTAACTACACTAGATATCCCTTTCCTCACACTAATAAATGCTAAATGACACTTTTGAAGCAGAAGTAACAGAACTGCTTCCATTCTCTTCCATGTCCCTGTATTACAATGCTAGGAATTTGGCGGGGCTATCTTATATAATGGGGGGCGTATTCACTAATGATTGGCCTGTGGACCCCCTAGTCACTCCAATCACATTCCTAGCATTCTCCTGCCCCCTCAATTGGCTTTTACTAATGGTTCTGGTCCAATCACAGGTTTTTAAAGCCCATTTCCTGTCCCATTGCATTTTGGTCGGTTCTGGTTGCCGAATTCCGAACTTTTTCAGCAAAAAGTTCGGAATTCGGCCGAACCTCGAACAGCCAATGTTCGGGTCGAACTAATGGTGGACCCGAACCGTTGGATCATCCCGTTGGAATATTCGCTATTGTCACACGGATTCTCTTACCGGCCAATCAGGAAGCGGATCCTGAGACCCGTTTCCTGATTGGCCGAAAGGAGAAGCCATGCCATTGGCCAAGGAGGGAGGAGATGCAGGAGACCAATGGAGCACCAGCCGCCACTGCTTGTACAAAGCATTAAATAATTGGAGACATTGCTAAGCAAGCAAGCGAGTCCCAGTGGTCAGAATGTAGAGGGGAAAACCCCTGCATAAAACCTAAGCAGGACCCGGACGATTGTGGTTTCCATTGTAGTAGCGCTGACTAATACAGTGATTTTCAGCTTCCCCAGCAGCTCATCAGCTATGAGATATGCAAAGTTACGTGCAGTACATTGTGCTAAGGTGGTCAATGTAACTATGTAACAAATATGGCACTCAGCTTTATTCAAACACCCCTCCTATCCCCAATGCTGTCCACCTAAAGGGGACCTGCCTGGATAGAAGCTGCCACGACTGTGTAAGCTCCAGTATGGCCATTCCCTTTCTTGCATCTTCTGACCTCACTGGCTGCATACTTGGTTTGAGCTGGTGTTGCATTATATCATAAAGCAAAGGTGAGTGAGAAAGCATTTGTTTCCTTTAAAAAATTTAAAGTGTTACTAAACCCAGGAGCCTGCAGTCACTATATCTGGGCCCTCACTGTACACAGAACATAGAAATGCAATTATTTTGGTAAATATAAACTGATAAATACCTTTTCTCATCAGCAGTAAATAGCAGTCTTGTGACTTCTATCAGTGTCTGGTTAAAGTTTTTAGGAGGAGTTTTCATTCTCCTCTGACTGTTCTATGAGGCTGCATGACCCCTGACCCTCTGTCTGGATGGACAGTGCTGATCACATGCACCCTTCCGAGAAAAACTCTCTTGAAATACATACCAAACTGAGCATGTGCAAGGGCTCTGTCTTATTAGGAGATGGATTGGGAACAGTTGAAGAAGGGAAGGATCAGAGAAGACAGAATCAAACAGCCTTTTTACACAATGCGGAGGATTAACCCCTTAGGTTCCACAGTGAGTATAACAAGCATGCTTTACTGCATATACAGACTGATTTTACTGCTATGGGTTAAGTAACACTTTACGTTTTACATTTTAAATAGCAAACGATAAATTAAAAAGACATACAGGAGAAAAAAAAAAAAAAAAATCCTAAAACTCACATGTAACACACACACAGCACCATATGTGGGAGGTATACTGTGGCCGACCTGCTTCTGAAAATGCTAGTTGCCAGGCTATTCTACTGACTGTATACATTCACATAGAGTCACTAAGGGGTCTGTTTATAAAAATACCCACTGAGTGAATGTCTCAGCATTGACATAGGCATTGCAAATAATCCCATTAATGTGTCTAACATGTTTACTTCCTATTAGGGATCGACCGATTATCGGCAAAGCCGATATATCGAGGGCCAATATGCATTTTCCCTGATATATCGTGGTGGCCAATATTAAGGTGGCCGATATTACCGATATTTCGGGAAAGTGCTTGTACCGGAGTGATGCCTGCAGCTAGAGGCATCACCCCGGTACCGGCGTCCATAGCCGACGGTCGGCTGTCTTGTAATGACAACCGATGCGGCTGAGAAGCCGCTCAGCTGTCATTACAAGGAGCGAGAGGGGATGTCACCCCCCTCCCGCCCCCTTCCGCGGCTTGCCCGGGTCTCCCGCCCCACCAGGAGACCCGGGCAACCAGCCTGCACGGCCGCCAAAGACCCGATCAAAGCCGCATTCGGCTCTGATCAGGTCTCCATGCAAAAACCCGGAAGTGATGTCATGACATTACTTCCGGGTACTGGGCGCCAGATTTAAAAAAATGACAGCATTCAAAACAGCAAAACTTGGCGTTTTGAATGCTTTTAAGTGCAGAGGAGGGGTTTGGGGTCTTTTAGACCCCCAGATCCCTCCATAAGAGTACCTGTCAAGTAAAAATATATATATTTTTTAAATGTACAAAAATATCGGCCGATACTGATATGCAATGGCCAAAATATCGGTATCGGCAATGAAAAAACTATATCTGTCGATCCCTACTTCCTATGATTGTCAGCTTCATCTAGTGGCCATAATGAACTATTTTATTGAAATACCCCAATCGGGAAAATACCACATTATGGCCACCAGTTAAAGCTGACGATCATATGAAATAAACATATTAGACACATTACAGAGAATAATTGTGATGGCTGTGCAGATGCTGAGGCATTCACCCAGCAAACCTTCTATAAATGGACCCCTGAGTATCCAAATCAGGACTTGTGATACGTGTTCCATGACTGCGACTCAGACAACCAGGCAGCTAGCATTTTAGAAGAAGATCAGCAATCAGCAATGGCAGTCTAAAGCTGGCTACACATTTTACAATTCTCTTGTTCCATTTTCTTTAGATTTACATTCAGCTACGTAGTGCAAGGGCCTGCCTGATTGCACACAATTTGAAAGTGTTTAGGTTTGACCTCATATTATATGGTTTTGGTAAATCTAAATAAAATCGGCACAAGAAAAATGCATAATGTGTAGCCAGCTTAACGCTTTTTCATCAGAGGATGTCCAAAATAATAAAATAGGTTCCGATATTTTAAATCATGGCATGTCCTCTTTTAAAGTTTAATGCCCCGAAATACATTCCAGGTGTATCTAAACAAAAAGCTGCGAAAAGTCTTAGGCCTCTTTCACACGGTCCGCATTCCGTTGCGGACTGTGCTCTGCTCAGCGGGGATCGATCCGCCGATCCCCGCTGAGCCGGCGGATGACAGCTCCGTCTCCGCACACAGTGTGGAGAAAGAGGTGTCAGAGCCCTGCTGCTCTCTATGGGGAATCGGATGAGAGCGGACCGCCTGTCCGCTCTCATCCGATCCCATCTGATCCGATCCCCAGGACGGATGCAAAATAGGGTTTCCATCCGTCCGGATTTCACGGACAGGATGGGATGCGGATGGCAGCGGGTGTCAGCGGACATGTCACCGCTGACATCCGCTGCTCCATAGGGCTGAATGGGGCATCCAATCAGATCCGCCTAAAAAACTGACAGGCGGATCTGATCGGAACGCCCGTGTGAAAGAGCCCTTACAGTTTTTTTTTTTCTTTAGGAAACAGCCACAGCCTGAGTAGAAAAGCCTTTCCCCCGCCAGCATGCTATGGAGAAGGGATGTTGCACTTTGTGTGCAAGTAGTGGTCAAAGCTAGAACTCTCCAGTCAGCAGGAAGCATGAACTTTGCTGATGTGCTGTAACCCATCAAGGGGCATGTCAGACTTCTGCATAGAGACTGCTGCTTCCATGCAGAGTGTGACAGGAGTCACTTTGGCTGGGGGGGCTCGTGGAACCCAGATTTCTTTAGGGAGGTTGGGAGACTCCTTGTCCAGCTTCCCTGGCCCCTCCTATGTGTAAGTAACTCTGTGTCTATTAGGGGCACAGGGTGACCAAGAACCCCAGTTGGGTCTGCACTAATTAGACTTGCTGTACAACCACACTGGACTCAGCCTTTCGTGTTACCCCGGTTATCCTGGGTTCTATATTTGTGGTTTGTGTTGAAAGAGTGAGGGGCTCTTTCACTTGGGACAATAATATTTCTGAACAATATCCCTCATGAAATATATGAAGATAAACGGATTGACTGACAGTTTGCTAGAATATTGCAGGAGTGGCTCATAGACCCTTGCTAGATAGTGAGATGGGGGTGGGGTTTGTTATTGTTAAGTACCTGTATCCCATTGTTCTATTGTTTCTGTCTGCCTTAACCACTTTAAGACTGCTCAGTCGCTGGAATCCTCTCTGTCTCTGCGGAGCGCGCGCAACGCCGGCGGTGCGCTGTGTGTCTAAACACAGCGGGAGTCGGGCAGGAGGAGGAGAGAAGGTGATCACCGCCTCTCTTCCCCGATCATCGGGGAAAGAGTGAGAAAATTTGCCCGCTTGTGTAAACAAAGGGGGCGGTTGTTCTCTGTGACAGACAGGGACAGATCACAGGATTCAGCATAGCTGAACCTGCGATCTGTGTCTGTGTCACAGAACCCCCTCCCCCCACACACATCAGTAAGCATGAGGCACACATTTAACCCCTTAATCACCAACAGTGTTAACCCCTTCCCTGCTAGTGTCATTATTACAGAACAGTGCATATTTTTAGCACTGATTACTTTAGTAATGTCACTGGTCCCCCCAAAGGTGTCAAAAATGTCAGTTAGGGGTCCAATCTGTCCGCAAGCAATGTCGCAGTCACGTAAAAAAAATTGCAGATCGCCGCCATTACTAGTAAAAAAAAAACAATAAAAATCTTTCCCATAGTTAGTAACTTTTGCGCAAACCAATCAAAATACGCTTATTGCGATTTTTATTTTACCAAAAATATGTAGCAGAAAACAAATTAGCCTAAAATATTAAAACATTTTGATTTGTAATTTTTTTTTTGAGGAATGTTATATATCAGAATGTGAAAAATATTGTTTTTTTTTTTTCAAAATTGTCGCTCTTTTTTTCAAAAATTAAAAATCGCAGAGGTGATTAAAAACCAGCAAAAGAAAGCTCTATTTGTGGGGGAAAAAAAAGGACGTAAATTTAATTTGGGTACAGCGTTGCACAACCGCGCAATTGTCTGTTAAAGTAACGCAGTGACGAATCGCAAAATATGGCCTGGTCAGGAAGGGGGTAAAATCTTCCGGTCTTAAAGTGGTTAAAAATACACTCATTGAGAATTTTTTTTGTCAAAGACATGTAGCTAAATACATTTTGGCCCAAATATATGACAAAAAATTTAATATATTGGATATTTTTAACTGTCAAAGTAGAAAATGTAAATTTTTCGCAAAATGTTCGCTCTTTTTTTTATTAATACCGCAAAAAATAAAAAGCGCAGAGGTGATAAAATATCACCAAAATAAATCTCTGTTTCTGGGAAAAAAAGGATGTAAATTTTGTTTCGGTACAGCATTGCATAACCGCGCAATTGTCAGTTAAAGTCACGCAGTGCCAAGTTGAAAAAAGGGGCCTGGGCATTAAACAGGAAAATCCTCCGGTCTTAAAGTGGTTAAGATCAACCTATTATGGAATGTATATGTGTATGTGGATTGGCTGCTAAGGGGGAGGGGGGAGGTTTGTCCCAAAGTGTATATCTCTTTGTGCCTGCGTTTGAATAAACAGTTTATTTTCTGGTTGACTCCAAAACTTGTACTGTTGAGTTCGTGGGGTAACTATAGCCAGATTTACAGATCTCATGTTCCAGAGCTTAGGAAGCAGATACCCAGTTGCGGAGATACTCAGTTGGGGTGTCTGAAGTCCGTCACACAGAGAAAACAAGGTTCTTCTCTGAAGCATGCTGGAAGGAGACCAGCTTTTCTATTCAGGCAATAGCAGCTTTCCAAAGAGAATGAACCATAAGACTTTTGCACATTTTTCACGTACGTGGAATGTATTTATTGGATTTAAACTTAAAGTTCAATTGGGCTTTAAATATGGCCATTACGTGTACTTCAGGTCAATGCTGGACATTGTTCAATGAGCATAGTGTGTTTTTTTTTTATTATATAATTTCTCAAGGCTGCTTTGTTAAAGTTAAAAAAAAAAGTCTGTGTCCTCTACAACAAAGTGAACGAGCGGCAGCTTCTTTAGCAAGGTGCTTCGATTTCTAATAATGAAAGGGAATTTGAAATGAATCTTTATTAAGCCCTTTTCATGGCTTCTGTAGCAGCTCCTCCTGAGCTGGCTTATTTTGTTTAATGTGATTCATTCATTAATTCAGGATCAGAAGTGACTATCTGAATTATGACAATCAGTCTTGGTTAGCAGTCCTTTTTCTATGTTCGGAAGCACCCAGCAGTGGGGGGATGGGGGCTGGGGAGCTCCAATTACCTGCACGTCTCAGGGGTTAGTTAGGAAAACAGGTAGGGTGACAAAGGGAATATGTAATAAAGATTACACAATCACAGGGATTCAATAACATTTTGCAATTTTTTTTTATTTTATTTGCCGCAATGCGCTAGTTTGCGACGTTCCTGAAATTCTAATTGCCTGTTGGAGTCTCGGAAGCATTCTCGGTGAGAGGGAGCTAACGTTACAAGCATTGGATGATGTATTCGGTAGGAGCAAAGAAAGCTTAGTTTGGGCATAAATAAGCTAATGAGAAGAGCCCTAACCCTAACCCTTTGACTACAATGGGGGCAGTAGACGGTCAGAGCAATTTTCCACTGTGTTTTTAGCGCTACCTTTGTGGTCATTTATGAACCTGGTCAAGGGTGACTCTAATGAATCTACTAAATGTACAGAAACTATATATAGTAACTGTTTTAAAGAATAACTATATTTTCAGTTCAGTTATTCCATGGAACCCTAGGGTTCTTCCAAATGCTGTTAGGGGTTCCTTGATCAAGGAGCAATATCTGCCTCAGATACGTTTCCACTGACACCATTGATCTTTTTAGCTATCTGAAACTCTTCCAAATGGCCACAAGTGTAAGGAACATTTTTCCGAGTGAACATCACACTTTTGTATCCTGAGTTGTAAATATAGTAATTTTTAGCAGTGGTTCCCTGAGATCGAGAAGGTATTTCAAGGGTTCCTCTGTGTTGAAAAGGTTGAGAAAGGCTGAGTACGCACTCCTCCCCAAGTCTTATATACTATATGACCAAATAGTTGGGGATACTTGATCATCGCACCTACATTATACAGCGAAAGGTACATGGCCACTATATGACCAAATAGTTGGGGATACTTGACCATCGCACCTACATTATACAGCTAAAGGTACATGGACAACCCTCTAAAGGACTGAGTGAAGGGTACTGGTAATACCCCAACAAACAAAACCATCCTTAAACCTCTTGGCAACAGTTTGTAGAGGGGCTTTTTCTGTCCCAGCATGAATATATCTATGTGTATAAACTTCAAAAAGACTTAGTCTGACCAATTTGGTGTGGAAGAATCCAAATGGCCTGCACAGAGCCCTTACCTCAACCCTAGTGAACACCTTCAGGATAAGCTGGAACACTTCCTGGAAGCCTGGTTTCTTGGCCAAAATCAGTATGTAGGCAGCAGGTAGAGCAGGTTCCCCATTTTAAAGTGCCTCTGCCCCTTGGGAGAAAGCTGGGAGATTAGGCAGGACCAGGGAGGGAGATAGTGTGGACCAAAGTGGAAAGAGACAACATGCCCTGGGGTACCCCATCCTAGAGAGATAAGAGAGGACCTTGGAATCTGGTTTACCCCTCTGTTCTTCTCATTCTTAGCCAGGGAGAACATTAGGCCCATCCATCTGCAGGCATAGGAGCTGCTGCCTGCAGGGACTGGGACCAAAAATATGTTCATTATTTTTGATCTACTGAAGCCATGTATTGATTGAGTCTTTCAATTAAGAACCACATCCAGTTTTGTGGTGCCTTAATTCAGTAAGAATGCTGCTCTGAAGAGTGTGGAGAGTTCTACTGGTGCCCCTTGCCTGTTGGGCCTAGAGAAAGTGCCCAGTGACTGGAGCCCCTGGGGATGAAGCACACAACCAGGAGGGTGGATCGGGGGTAGTCCCAGCCCACCACCCACACATTGGGGAGAGCCATTGGACAAAATCCTGTATTGCCTAGAAGGAAAGTTCTACGTTGGGGGTTAGCTCGGCTGCTCGCTATGGCCATGTACAAGGCAGCCCGCCACCCGCCAGCAAGTACCTGACCTCATAAATGCTCTTCTGGGTAAATGGGCAATTTCCCATTTAAACAATCCAAAATCTGGTGTAAAGCCTTCCTTAAAGAGTGGAAAGGGAGGGAGAGACTCTATAATGATTACCACAGTTTGGGAATGGGACACGGAATAGGAGTGATGGTCAGGTTTTCTCAAACTTTTATACTCATATAGTATATTTACCTCACTGGAAGCCACACCTTCCTCAAAGTTTTCCAATCTCCATTCATTCTTATAGAAAGGCTATCCAAAATCCTTCCCAACTTTATATGGCTTTTCCATAGGAATAAATAGAGCTTCTTAGAAGAACCTACCTCTTAGGAGGCATTTGGAGCAGAACCAGTAGGTTGCATATCTCAGAGAAGTCGGAACAGGCAAGTGACTTGGGAGAGTTGCTGGGGGTTGGGGGGCATTTAAAAGATAACTATGCTAAAATGACAGTTATTCTTAAATGCCCAAAAAGATTAGAATGTGCTTGTGATTATTCCTGAATATAGCTCAATTAGAATGCCAATTTCTTTGGAATTGTGCAGACACCCTGACATTGTTCCCCACCACCTTTATGGAGTTCTTTGGAAGTAGGGGCACACCTATGCTTAGGGGTTGATTTACTAAAAATGGAGAGTGAAAAATCTGTTTCAGTTTTGCAATGGTAGACAATCTACTTCTAACCTCAGTATGTTCTTTGAAAAAAAAAAAAAAAAAAAAAATGGAAGCTGATTGGTTATTGGTTTCTATGTAGTGCTGCATCAGATTTTGCACTCACCAGTTTTAGTAAATCAACCCCCTAGACATATAAGAAGTTAATATTTGCTTGGGTAATTCAGAATTGGCTTTGATGGGCCAGCAAGTAAAAAGTAATGTTCTGACACCTAGTGGTACCTTTTCTTTTCTTTTAGTTTTTTTAGTTTAATTGCTTTTTATGCTTAATAGCGATGACACTAAATAACTAATATAAAGACTGGTTCAGGAATGGACTAGTTGTATTTCATTTCTTTTAAAACTACATATAAAACCAAACTCAATGACATTTTTTTTAATACTGTTCTCTCTTTTTTTTTTTTTTTTTTGTCTTTGTTGCATATTAGACATGTGTAGCTCGTTTAGTTAAGTAACAAAATTCAGACACATTTTTCGTTATTCAGAAATTCAGAAAAACGAATTTAAATGAATCCGAAATAACGAAACAAAGTTTCAGATTAAATTCTAATAAATCATATAATTTTCGAATCATCAAATTCCAATAGTTTTCAAATCAAATTCAAATCATTTTCAAATTTAATTCAAATTTCGAAAGAGAATAAAATAGAATAGAAAATAAAGGAATAGAACAGTAAAGCATACAATAGAATAGAAAAGAACAGAATAGAAAATAAAAGAACAGAATATAATAGAGTAAAACAGAACAGAACACAAAATAATAGAATAGAAAAAAATAGAATAGAAAATAAAGGGATAGAATAGAAAAAAAAAAAAAAGAATAGATTAAAACAGAACAAAATAGAATAATAAATAAAAGAACAGATACAAATAGAATAGAAAATAAAGGAATAAAATAGAAAAGAATAAAAAAATAGAATAGAATAGAAAAAATAGAATATAACCAACCTCTGAAATTTAAATTTCAAATAGAATACATTTGAATTTGAATACAATGCAAGAGAATAATAGGGACAGAGCGTTGTCACTTTAGAGCAGGAAGTGCTTTCATGGCAGGATCTCCAGGTATAATTTTAATGGAACTTGCAGATTTTTAAAAAAAGATTAAAAATGAAAAAATTATTTTTTACAAGACTTATATGACTTTCTATTTATTGGGTTTTTACGTTCACTTTAGTTTTTGTTTTCCCCCAACAAATGTGAATGGTATGTTCCAACATGTCTTAGAGACCTAATGACAAACTCCAATGTGCTTACAGCCTTTTGTATGTACAGTATTCTGATTTAAAGGTGAACTCTACAAGACTCACCAGTTTCATAAAAGCTATTTTGTGTGCTTTGCAAATGTTTATTGAATCCCTTTGACTATGTCAGAAAAGAAGGGTAATACAGAGTGCTTGGTCATTCAGACAAAGGTTGGGTTGGCCCAGCCAATCAAGGACTAGCTACTTATTTACCTATGGGCTGTGCTTCCAACTTGCCCTCTAACAGATGCTGAGGACCCACCGGCTGAGTCTGAGTGACAATGGGTGACAAGCTTTCATTTTGACTGCCTGGACTGACCATCTCTCGCTCTTTCTCATTCTGCATCTGTGCATATACATTAAATCCAGGAATTTTCCTAAAAACATCAACAGAGACGTCATTGCTTTGGAGAGCAGCAGTCGGCCGGGTAACACCACCAGACGAGGAACGGGACTACGATTACCTTTTGAATTTGTAGATGACGAAGACTGCCAACCCCACAAAGACCACGGACAACAGCATGAGCATGGCCGAGCCGCTGTGACTTGGCGTCAGGTCCACCAAAGGAGCTGCAAAGGGTAAAGTGGCTAGGTTTAATGACCTAATGAAAGCAAAGAAGCACACTTCAAGACTTCAAAATCATTACAACAATAATATTTAGTAAATATAATAACTAAGGCAAGGACATTTTTAAAAATGAGTGGGCTCAGGGCAGACATCTCATATGCAGCCCCCCCATTTTGAAAACAGACCCCCCCCCCCCCAGCCCCAATAGTCCAGTACTTTGAAGTCAAAGTCTATTATGCCTTGCATAAGTCCCATGGCCAATCCCTTTATTTTTTCTCCTATAGACACAGCATTAACCGGTTGTCGACCACCCGCCGCCTTTTTACTGCGGCAGGGTGGCTCTCCTGCGCAAACCGACGTAGACCTACGTCGGTCGCGTGCCTGCAGCTAGGGGGCAAGCGCACGCGCCGCCGCCAGCACGCTCCCGCCCCCACTCGGCAGCGGGGAAGCCGATGCAGCGGACAGGCGGCTCTGATTGCCGTCTGACACCCGCGATCCTTCCCCGCTGAGAGAGAAGAACAGTCAGCTGTTGTAAATACTTCTATATAGGATCACAGGTCTCTATAATCCTTTTATAAGCCACGCCTCCCCACAGTTAGAATCGCTCCCCTAGGCTCACATTTAACCCCTTGATCACCCACAATGTTAACCCATTCCCTGCCAGTGTCATTATTACAGTAACAGTGCATATTTTTAGCACTGATTACTTTAGTAATGTCACTGGTACCCCCAAAAGTGTCAAAAATGTCAGTTAGGGGTCCGATCTGTACGCCGCAATGTCGCAGTCCCGTTCGCAGTCCTGCGATCGCAGATCACCGCCATTACTAGTAAAAAAAATAAAATAAATAAAAATGACATAAATCTTTCCCGTAGTTAGTAGACACGATAACTTTTGCACAAACCAATAAAAATACGCTTATTGCGATTTTTTTTACCAAAAATATGTAGCAGAAAACAAATTGCCCTAAAATGTTAAAAAATGTTGGTTTTTAATTTTTTTTTTCTTTGAGAATGTTTTATAGAATGTGAAAAATATTGTTTTTTCAGAATTGTCGCTCTTTTTTAAATTATAGCGCAACAAAAAAAAAAAATCCCACAGGTGATCAAATACCACCAAAAGTAAGCTCTATTTATGGGGACAAAAGGACTTCAATTTTATTCAGGTACAGTTTTGCAATTGTCTGTTAAAGTAACGCAGTGCTGAATCCCAAAATATGGCCTGGTCATTAAGGGGGAAAATCTTCCGGTCCAGAAGTGGTTTATGGGTATTTTAAGCACCACATCCCTAAGTATTTAACCAGAAAGAATTGAAAGCAAGATATGGGACTTTAATGGTGCTTTTAATTTCAGGAATAAACAGACATTTGTTAAAATTAAGACTTATTACATGTTATTACATACAAAAAGTTAAAACAGTTTACATTTGAAACATGCATAATCCAATAGTTAAAATATACCAGACACGCCCAGCCTTGGGCCCACTAAACCCATTCTTGTAAGATAAACCAATATTAGACCATTTAGATTGTTGGTTACATACAGTGGGTCTTCAAAGTCTGAAATCTCAACGTGTTTCGCTACTATTGTTTCTTCAGGAGATATCCTAGTGTAAACTGGTGTGCCTGGGGGCCAAGAAGGAAAAAGAGGGGAAAAAGGAAAAGGGGGCCCCACATGGCATGATCCCCTGATCACTAGTCAACACCGGAGGAGGGCGCAAATGTGGAGGGTCACTCAGCAACCAAGACAGATGTCCCAAAATATGCAGACAAGAGGGCCAATGATGCCTAAAACTCACATTTACTGCACATAAGGCACAATAGCTATACAGTGGGCCCAAGGTTGGGAGTGTCTCCTATATTTTAATTATTGGATTACACATTTTAATTGGAACCTTTTAACTTTTTGTATGTAATAAACGTTCTTCACTTTAACAAATGCCTGTTTATTCCTGAGATAAAAAGCACTGTTAAAGTCCCATATCTTGCTTTCAATTCTTTTGGGTATATTTGTCTCTAACAATTGTAATCAGTGGCTGATAACTGTAATGGCCAGCAGGACATATTAACGGAATGAGAACTCTTCCTCTTAAACTCCACTAAGACAGTGAAATAGGCAAAGTTTAGGCGAAAGACCCCAAATGCACTGATAGAAGTGATGGGCAAAAGGACTCCAGGATTTTTGGGGGCCTGGTGTTGGGCCCCTCTGATTTTGTTGTCCCTAATTTGTATAGCTATTAAACCTGACCTAGAGCCTTGTGATATGGCACAGGTGGTACCTAACTGTTGGAATACATTGTTCATGTGCTTTTGTACAAAAACTACAGATATATTCTTCAGCCAGTAGATGGCAATGTTTGTAAATGTTTAGCTGCATCTATGACTATACTCTACGTCTTCTTCCTGAATAAAGTTCCTATTTCCTGTCTGCAGTTAAGCAGCAAAGCCCATGTGGATTGTGCACTGTTTGTTCTGCATAGCTATACTTTCTAACACTAACTCATGAATCTGAAACATGATAAACTCAAATGAATTTTACTGAAGTTCACGGAGTTTCAACCATTTTAATCTGCACAAATGAAACTTTCTGTGCTAATTCTATTTTTCTTTTTCTTCAACAAACACTGGAATCTTCTCCAAAAGAAGCTATGAACATGAAGAACAATATTGTTGACATTTTATGCATAGATGGTCCAGTACAATACCTACCATAAGGTTCTTTCCAACTCTCCTGGATGTGGTCGCAGATCTCCTTTGATGGAGCTGGCCTTTAATGACAGTCCTCACAATCCAGGGAATATATGGAGTCTCTTTATTGCCTTCATCAAGCAAGTCCTACAGGACTTCTATCTCAGATCCTATCGCACATCTATCCATGTATCTACCTTGCTTGGCATGTTTGAAAACCATCTATCACAAAGGCTTACCTAATATTTGCAAGGAAATAATGCCTACTTTCAGGGGAGGGCTGGCAGCCTTAGGCCTGAGGGGCAAGTCCAGTCAAGTGGCCCATTGAGCCACCAAATTGAAGGGTCGGGGGGACACATCCTCAGCTCTGAGGGTTTTTAAGCTAGGACAGTGGGACCTGTAGTCCTTCACTGGTTGGGGGAGCAGGGGTGTGCGACACATTCTGAGCTATGAGGGGTTCATGTTGGGACCCGTAGTCCTTCACTTTTAGGGGGTCATATCCCCAAAACTGAAGGACTACAAGTCCCAGCTTGAACCCCTGAGATCTAAGGATTTGACCCCTTAGATTCCCCAGGTTCATGCTGTGACTCGTAGTCCCTCACTAGTTGGGGGGGGGGGGGGTGCGACACATCCTGAGGTCTGAGGGGTTCATCCTGAGACCTGTAGTCCTTCACTTTTGGGGGGGTCAGATTCTCAAAAGTAAAGGACTACAAGTTACAGCATGAACCCCTCAGAGCTCAGAATGTGCCACCCTGCCCCCGCCCTCTCAACTAGTGAAGGTCTACAGGTCACAGCATGAACCCTGGCTGAGATCTAAGGGTGTGACCTCCTCCTATGCTGCCAGCTCATGCTCCACATGACACATATATTCTAATTCATTTACTGCTCCCGACCAGTGCTGGCACAAGGTCATTCAGTGCCCGGGCAAAGTTGGCAAACTGTGCCCCCCACCACGGGGTGAAAGAGGGTATGGGTCTAGTTGTGGTGTAATGTTTGTAATGTATGCGACATGCGCTGAAATAGTAGCAATGGTACACCACAGTGAAAGAGTTTAAAATCAGTGCAGAAACACAGTATGGTGCTAACAGTGGCAAAGAAAAATAAATGTTCCAGTGTCTGTGGTGTCACAAAAAGAAAAAAAAAAGTCCCTGTGTCAGTGGTCTCACTGCAAAAAAAAAAGAAAAATGCCACTGTGGCTGTGATGTCAGTGTGATTGGCATCTATTGCTGGCCTACATGTACAGAATTTTGGTTGTTTGCAAACTGAATGATTATTCATCGTTCAAATGCGAATTGTCCACTAACTGATGTTCATAGTGATCATTTGATAACGATAAAAACATATAAGGTAGAATATTCTTTTTGTTTCGATCAGAACATACACGTATTCATGTTAGTTGAAACGGTAAAGTTTTTGCTTCGGATCCATCGACATTAGCCGGGCCCATGGTCGAAATTGACGGTAAAGTTGGGTTTACTAACGGCACGAATGTCGAAACAACCATTTTCGGCTGAAATTCTGTGCGTGTATGGCCAGCATAAGTCAGTGGGATGGAGGAGGGGAGCTGCGCTCTGAGGTTTACATGGAACTAAAGGGTTCTAGGGCGCTTTAAGGGAGAAAGGGGGGCTGGAAGAATGTGCAGCTATCATTGTTTGTGTTTGAGAGGCAGTGGGGGGTAATATCACCTCCTCACACTGTTTTAATCCTAAAAATACTGACCCTCTGTGCTGCAGCCCTTTGCATTGCACGTGTTTGCAGGGCAGTTGTGGTCCAGGCCCATTCATGGTCTTATGCCAATTAAGTTTTGCCATGTGTACAGCTCTGAGAGATTGCTTATTCAGCTGGGTGTTTGGGGTGGTAAAACCATGGCTCAACCACTTGCTTTTACCTCTCCCCACCTGACTGTGTGAGTGAGCCCTAAGGCCTTCTTTACACTTGTGATTGGGTGGGTAAAAACAGGCGGTTGAGTCATAGTTTTACTGCCCCAACCTGCTGCATTCAATGGGCAGTATAGCCTGCTGAATGCAACTTCTTTCAGTGCAGCCCCTGATCAGTGTTTTCTGACAGCGCAGGGTTCTGCTGTCAGAATACAATGTCCTAGCGGGGGATTCCACCCTGTCAGTGGTAATGTGATCTGAGCTTGTGCAAGCGCAGCTCACACCATATTTACAGTCCGCTCTGTGTGCCGCTGTGATGTGACTCCCGTGTGCATGCATGGGAGTGGTGTCACCATGGCCTGGCCATTTAAGCGGCTGAGCTTATGAAGACTGAGCACAAATAGAAGTGCTAGGGAGCTATGTTTGCAGGCAAGTTTGTCATAATATACTAGTATGCAGTGCACACCAGTGCATTATGAAGTCAACATGCAACATGAATTTTGTATTACTTTATGGGGACTTTGCTACCACTTTACTTTAGACTGCATAGAATGTACGAGGCTGTAGGGCAGTTGGAAGAATTGAAAAGTGGACAGGGATGGAAAAGGTTATTTGGACTCCTGTGGAATGCCTATATCTGACACCTGAGCCTGCATGATTGGTGTAATGCTGCTTTATGTGAGAAGATAGCAGATAGACAAGAACAGCAGAAAGGACAAATAGAGGGGGGGTGGGGGGGGGCAGGGGGGATTGGTGTAGACAGAGTGTTTGATTTACTGCAGGACTGTATCAGTATTTGGGAAGGAGAAGAGCTGTGTAGAGGAGGGAGGGGAAGTGAGGTGGATGGGTTAATTGAGCGATGTAGCAGGACTGATAAGTGCATGTAACTTACCAGGAAGGAATGCAGAGTGTCCCGGAACGACATGAAGGAGGAGATGGATGGGTGCAGTCAGAAAAGAGATAAGGACTGTTCGGTGTGCCTCGAGGAGTTGGGGAATCCAGACTTTGTTAAGAGGGAGAGAATGAGTCACTCCTGTCCTGTCAGTGAGGCAGGAGAATCGGCGTTCAGCTGAAGCTCCCTAGGCGCAGAGGAGGAGGAAGATTCTTCTCCGCTCTGAATGCTGGAGCCTCAGCCTCGCATTCCTCCTCGAGAACATGACGTCACTGGTTGCTAGACGCCAAGCGGCAGGCAATTCTAGCAACCAGTGCAGAAGATACAGACGAGCAGTAGAACAACCAGGTCTCCGCCAGCCGAGTCCCTCTGCAATAAAGTGAAGCTGCTGCTGCTGCAGTAGTGGCCTTTTCTGGGGTACATCAGACCGGCCCAGGGGGAAATTGCCACCCTGCCCCCTGGCCCAGTCCGCCCCTGCCTACTTTTACTCAAAGTCCTTTGTGATAATCCTGATATATAATTCCTATTAACCTAGGAATCTCCTACTCCTATGGCTTATTTTTCTGATTGGCAAAAAATCTGCCCCAACACAGTATCTGAAATAAGGATCTGTTGGCCCTTTAAAAGTATATAGAGTACATATGTATGCCCGGATGAAGGCGCATTCCTTCATTCGTGTAAAATGGCGATAAGCTAAAGAGTTGTTTCACAATTATGTGTCTATTTTACAAAAAAAAAATAAAAATACTGTGCAAATACCTCAATCATTCACATAGCTATTACAAATAATCACTGTAATGCATCTAATATGCTTATTTACTATGATTGTCAACTTCATCTAGTGCCCATTTTTTGTCATTTTCCTAATTGCAGTATTTCAGGAATAGATGTTGCTAACAATCATAGGAAATATAGGAACAAGTTTACACTACAGGGGGCTCTTAGTGGCTCAGTGTAATTACTCTGCTATACTGATAAAACAGCCACACAGGGAGTGTATTGTTTTCAGAAGGTCAACTAACTTATAGGCTTGGCAATGTGAGAAGGAGCAGTAAACAACCCCTTTGTTGCACTACAAAGCAGGAAGCAGAACCTAATATACAGTGAGGGGAAAAAAGTATTTGATCCCCTGCTGATTTTGTACGCTTGCCCACTGACAAAGAACTGATCAGTCTATAATTGTAATGGTAGGTTTATTTTAACAGGGAGAAACAGAATAACAACAAAAATATCCAGAAAAACGCATTTCAAAAATGTTATAAATTGATTTGCATTTTAATGAGTGAAATAAGTATTTAACCCCTTCGCAAAAAAAACATTACTTAATACCTTGTTGGCAATCAACGACGTCAGATGTTTCTTGTAGTTGGCCACAAGGTTTGCACACATCTCAGGAGGGATTTTGTCCCACTCTACTTTGCAGATCCTCTCCAAGTCATTAAGGTTTGGAGGCTGACATTTAGTAACTCAAACGTTCAGCTCCCTCCACATATTTTTTATGGGATTAAGGTCTAGAGACTGACTAAGCCACTCCAGGACCTTAATGTGCTTCATCTTGAGCCACTCCTTTGTTGCCTTGGCCGTGTGTTTTGGGTCATTGTCATGCTGGAATACGTATCCACAACCCATTTTCAATGCCCTCACTGAAGTAAGGAGGTTCTCACCCAAAATTTGATGGTACATGCCTCCCTCTATAGTCCCTTTGATGCAGTGTCCTGTACCCTTAGCAGAAAAACACCCCTAAAGCATAATGTTTCGAACTCCATATTTGACGGTGGGGATGGGGTTCTTGGGGTCATAGGCAGCATTCCTCCTCCTTCAAACATGGCGAGTTGAGTTGATGCCAAAGAGCTTGATTTTGGTCTCATCTGACCACAGCACTTTTACCCAGTTCTCCTGTGAATCATTCAGATGTTCATCAGCAAACTTCAGACAGGCTTGTACATGTGCTTTCTTGAGCAGGAGGACCTTGCGGGTGCTGCAGGATTTCAGTCCTTCATGGCGTAGTGTGTTACCAATTGTTTTCTTGGTGACTATGGTCCCAACTGCCTTGAGATCATTGACAAGATTCTCCCGTGTAGTTCTGGGCTGATTCCTCACCGTTCTCATGATCACTGAAAGTCCATGAGGTGAGATCTTACATGGAACCCCAGACCGAGGGAGATTGACAGTTATTTTGTGTTTCTTCAATTTGCGAATAATCGTACCAACTATTGTCACCCTCTGTCCAAGATGCTTGGCGATGGTCTTGTAGTGTAGGTCTACAATCTTGTCCCTGACATCCTTAGACAGCACTTTGGTCTTGGCCATGGTGGAGAGATTGGAATTTGATTGATTGATTGCTTCTGTTGACAAGTGTCTTTGATATAGGTAACAAGCTGAGATTAGAAGCACTCCCTTGAAGAGAGTGCTCCTACTCTCAGCTCGTTACCTGTATAGAAGACACCCAGGAGCCAGAAATCTTGCTGATTGATAGGGGATCAAATACTTATTTCACTCATTAAAATGCAAATCAATTTATAACTTTTTGGCGTTTTTCTGGATATTTTTGTTGTTATTCTCTCACTGTTAAAATAAACCTACTATTAAAATTATAGACTGATCCTCTCTTTGTCAGAAAATATACAAAATACACACACACACACACTCACAAAACACACACACACATATATATATATATATATATATATATATATATATGCTCTTATATACAGTAGTATCTCACAAACGTGAGTACACCCCTCAAATTTTTGTAAATATTTTATTCTATCTTTTCTTGTGATAACACTGAAATGAAATGACACTTTGCTACAATGTAAAGTAGTGAGTGTACAGCTTGTATAACAGTGTAAATTTGCTATCCCTTCAAAATAACTCAACTCACAGCAAATAATGTCTAAACCGCTGGCACAAAAGTGAGTACACCCCTATGTGAAAATGTCCAGATTGGGCCCAATTAGCCATTTTCCTTCCCTGGTGTCATGTGACGCGTTAGTGTCTCAGGTGTGAATATGAAGCAGGTATGTTAATTTGGTATCATCGCTCTCACTCTCTCATACTGGTCACTGGAAGTTCAATATGGCACCTCATGGCAAAGAACTCTCTGAGGATCTGAAAAAAATAATTGTTGCTCTACATAAAGATGGCCTAGGCTATAAGAAGATTGCCAAGACCCTGAAACTGAGCTGCAGCACGGTGGCCAAGACCATACAGCAGATTAACAGGACAGGTTCCACTCAAAATAGGCCTCGCCTTGGTCCACCAAAGAGGTTGAGTGTACGTGCTCAGCGTCATATCCAAGGGTTGTCTTTGGAAAATAGACGTACGAGTGCTGCAAGCATTGCTGCAGAGGTTGAAGGGGTGGGGGGTGGGGGGTTGGGTCAGCCTGTCCATGCTCAAACCATACGCCGCACACTGCATCAAATAGGTTTGCTTGGCTGTTGTCCCAGAAGGAAGCCTCTTCTAAAGATGATGCACAAGAAAGCCCACAAACAGTTTGCTGAAGACAAGCAGACTAAGGCCATGAATTACTGGAACCATGTCCTGTGGTCTGATGAGACCAAGATAAACTTATTTGGTTCAGATGGTGTCAAGCGTGGGTGGCAGCAACCAGGTGAGGAGTGTCATGGTCTGGGGCTGCATAAGTGCTGCCAACACTGGGAAGTGACAGTTCATTGAGGGAACCATGAATGCCAACATGTACTGTGACATACTGAAGCAGAGTATGATCCCCTCCCTTCAGAGACTGGGACACTGGGCAGTATTCCAACATGATAACTACCCCAAACACACCTCCAAGGCGACCACTGCCTTGATAAAGAAGCTGAGGATAAAGGTGATGGACTGACCAAGCATGTCTCCACACCTAACCCCTATTGAGCATCTGTGAGGCATCCTCAAACGGAAGGTGGAGGAGCGCAAGGTCTCCAACATCCACCAACTCCGTGATGTCGTCATGGAGGAGTGGAAGAGGACTTCAGTGACAACCTGTGAAGTTCTGGTGAACTCCATGCCCAAGAGGGTTAAGACAGTGCTGGAAAATAATGGTGGCCACACAAAATATTGACACTTTGTGCCCAATTTGAACATTATCACTTAGGGGTGTACTCACTTTTGTTGCCAGCGGTTTAGACATTAATGGCTGTGTTGAGTTATTTTGAGGGGACAGCAAATTTATACAAGCTGTACACTCACTACTTTACATTGTAGCAAAGTGTCATTTCTTCAGTGTTGTCACATGAAAAGTTATAATAAAATATTTACAAAATCTGAGCGGTGTACTCACTTTTGTGAGATACTGTATATACACACCCTCGACTATATTTTTCCTTTCATATCAGTATTTAAAATTACGGAATATAAAAAACAATGCATCAAATGTTAATAACTGACTTGACAAGAGACATCAGTTGATTAAAAAGGACAAACAAAAATAGTCTTTAATCTTCGTTACAACAACTGATTAATAGTCAAATTAAATGCACAAACTTCTCTAATGAGAGCACCATTACGGATATTTAATGACATTATATTTTTGAGCACTGTTTTTATGGCCATTTTTCTAATTGGTTGCTTATTAAAGATGCCATTCATTTGAAAAGATTATATTGCGCTTTCCTTTTCTTTCCTTTCTCAATGTCTCAAGCTTAAAGTTAATGCCTGATGAGAAGTGACATCTATTGGTGGTGTTGGTGTAAATGTAAAATTACTGGTTTAAGCAGACTGCTTAAAAGCGCCATAGGCAATGTTTTCCCCTATGAGATATCATCTTACACAATGCCTCTGACCCTTCTATGTAATACAGGTGTCTCATGGAAACGTAGAAGAGTCCCAGCAGCAAAAGACCAAGAGGATTGGGTATGCCTCCTTTTTACTTTTTTAAGATTTTTCTTGAAATCTTTTTTAGAGCATAGGTCTGAAGTGCTTGGTATGAATTAGAGATGGGCCGTCACACCATTTTCTTTTCTTTTCTTTTTTTTTTTTTTTATTACCAGCTGCTTTGTTTCCACGCTAAATAAAAAAGACTAGGTGACGTCACTAGTTGCTAAGGACATCGCAGGTGTCGGCACCCACTGCTTCCTTGACAACCATTGACAGCGGAAGAAGGAAGCGGGAGAAAACAACAGATACTAAATATGAATTTTGGCTCTTGGCGAACAGGCTAAAAGTCCAATGTTCAACCAAAAACGCCTGAAGTAGCTAAATTGGAAACTCATCCCTACTCCGAGTATTCCTCTGGCGGCAGCAATTAACTATAAAGGGAATCAGGACCTCCTTCCTCCTGATGGTGATTCCTCTTGTGATAATTAATGAGGAATTAAACCCTCCCCAAAAAAAGACGAAAAAAAAAAACCCCTGTAAGACAAAGGCATAAAGAGCTAGTATGCATCGCATACTAGCTCATTATTAAATACTTACCTTAGAACGAAGCCCCCCGCCGTGCCACCCACTCAGCAACATGTTCGGCCATCCTGCTTCCTGGTTCGCGTCCCCCGGCCATCTGAATGGCCAGAGGCGCAATTACATCACTCACGCGCATGTGCGTTGGAGCCGCGGCTCACGGAACAGGGCTCTGAATGAACGGCACAGGTGGCCGTTCCTTCGGAGCGCATGAGCCGATGACGTCATTGGCTGCGCTAAAAGTAAATATCTCCTAAACGGTGCAAGTTTAGGAGATATTTACAGTACCTATAGGTAAGCCTTTAACAAGGCTTACCTATAGGTACTGTAAATATCTCCTAAACTTGCACCGTTTAGGAGATATTTACTTTTAATGCAGCCAATGACGTCATCGGCTCATGCGCTCTGAAGTATATATAGGTACAAAGGTACAAAGGTACCTTTATATATGTACCTATATTATAGGTACAAAGTTCCAAGAGAGGGTTTACAACCTCTTTAAAGTTGTTCTAAAAGCTGACAATTTTTTACCCTAATGCATTCCCTGCATTAACCTCCCTGGCGGTATGATTCTTTCGGATTTTAGGTGCTGAAAGCGGTACCATTATTTTACATGTAATTCTTGTGAATGAGCAGCCCAAACCAACTGTATACATTTATTATATATATATATATATATATATATATATATATATATATATATATGGCATTGTTACTTTAACAGTTAACTGTTACTTTAACCTCCCTGGCGGTATGATTTTTTCCGATTTTAGGTGCTGAAAGCGGTACCATTATTTTGCATGTAATTCTTAAGAATGAGCAGCCCAAACCAACTATTTACATAGGATTTATTTTTTTACTGTGCGTTCTTCTTTATAACATCTCGGGTATGATAAAATTTGAAACACAAAATCATAAATTATAATATAATAAATAACTATACATAAGTTAAAGTATGTATGTATGTGCATATAAATATATATATATATATATATATTTATATATATATATATATATATATATATATATATATATACATAAAAAGTACAGTAAAACTGCAGTAAAGAGCACTGGGGGGCAAACTAATGTGAATTTATTTTGTTTTGCATTGTATCAGTGTGTTTGGTGTGTTTTACTTTTTTAATTTTCCGCCGGTTCCACCCCCCTGCGAGGCACAGAGAGCATCGGGAGGAATATCCGCCGCCGCACACCGCCAGGATACATCGCTGGATCCCGGTGACAAGGTAAGTAACCTCTCTTCCAGGATCCAGCGATCTTCCTAGCGGTACCACGAGTGTGGCTCGGGGTTACCGCTTTTGCCACTGAAATTTAACCCCAAGCCACACTCGGGAATACCGCTAGGAAGGTTAACTGACAATTGTGCAGCCATGCAATGCTGTACCCATAAAAAAATGATGTCCTTTTTCTCCCAAAAATAGAGCTTTCTTTTGATTTTTGTTTGGGATTTTTTTTTTTTTGCGATATAAACATAAAAAAAAAAGAGTGACAATTCTGAAAACAAAAATATATATTTTTTAATTTCTGCTATAAAACATTCCCAATAGAAAAAAAAATGTTTTCATCATTTTAGACTAATATGTATTCTGCTACATATTTCTGGTAAAAAAATCCCAATAAATGTATATTGATTGGTTTGCGCAAAAGTTTGCGTCTGCAAACTATGGGAAAGATTTATGTCATTTTTATTTATTTATTTATTTTTCTACTAGTAAAAAATTAGCAATTTTTAACGGGACTGCGACATTGCGGCGGACAGATTGGACACCTAATTTACATTTTTGACACTTTTAGGGGTACCAGTGACATTACTACAGTAATCAGTGCTAAAACTATGCACTGTTACTGTACTAATGACACTGGAAGGGAAGGGGGTTAACACCAGGGGCATTCAAAGGGTTATCCCTAGGGGGTGCTTTCAAACTGTGTGGGGGATGGGCTCACTGGACACCAGGGGGGTGGGCTCACTGGACACCAGAGGCATTCAAAGGGTTATCCCTAGGGGGTGCTTTCTACCTGTGTGGGGGGGGGGTGGGCTCACTGGATGAACACAGAGACCTGTGTTCCTAAAGAGTAGGAACACAGGATCCCTGTGTTCATCACTGACAGAACAGTGGTCTGCCATGTTTACAATGGCAGACTGCCAAGCTGTCTCCATGGGGAGCGATTGCGGATGTCCAAAGGACATTGCGGCCGCTGGAATCGCTCATTGGGTCCCCCTCTAGCCAATCAGCGAGTGGGCACACCCACACTAACTGCTACACGAAGCGACGTACATATACGTTGTTTCACGTAACAGAGCCAACCTACCACTGTATAATTACGGCGGCTGTTCGGCAAGTGTTTCATCTACAGAGTAATTTTAACAGGTGGTCAGTTTGCTCATTGCATTTGATCATAGCACTGAATCCACAGGCAGGTGCAGGAGCAGGTAGGTGGGCTATACTTAGAAATCTTGTATAAGGCGGATTAAACTGCCTCAGGTTTCAGGGGTTCCTTGGCACTTGAAGAGGGCTCAAAGTACATGCAAGAGTTGTCTGCACTTGATCTGTAAATCCATTCCACATTATTTTCTTTATTCTCTAAACAAAATAATCTGTAGGGATAGTAGGGGCCCTCCATAATGGTCACAGCAAGTGAACAAAACTAGATGATTTTGCCAACAGAGGAAACGGTCAAGTGGTTTAACACTCCAGCATCTACCAAAAAGTGAAATATTAGTTTTGAGTGGACTGACCCTTTAATTGTGCAAGCCTCAGAACAGCTCATTAATAACTCTGTAGATGCCTGTAAATGAATAGGCGTCCTGCAGAAGACAACACAGAGTGAGCTGAAGTATGCAATTTGTATAGAGCCAGGGCACCAGGAACATCTGCTTTGCTGCTAATGGGATGCAAAAACATGAATTGACATTCCCCAGGATCCTATTAACAACCATGCTAGCAAGATGTAAGTTACACACTGTGGACCTTCTTATCTGCTTCCTGCCTTTCCTTTGCCGAGTTGTCCCTGGGTGATTTTCTACTCGCAGTTTCCACCACATCTGTTGCCTCCATTGGATTCCCAAGTATGATCTGGGACCTTATTTATAAGCAATTTGGACATATCTGAGACTTAAAAGGGTACAGCTAGGTATGGCTAATTAGTTGGTTGTATTTCACTTGTATTAAACAGAAAAGATAAGTGTGGATTCCTGTGGTTTGATTGACTGCATTGAAAAATTCACTTATTTTTAAAGTCGTATTTGTTAATTTTCCAAAGTTCTGCTGATTTTCAAGCACGTTTTTATTTTCTGTTCATAGTAACTGACCGGCCATTAACTAGCAGACAGAAAACACATAGAAATCCAGGGTATTTTTTTTCCCTTTAAATATGTCTGTCAATCAACTATGGCTGCGGTGTTCACGTTCAACCTAAAACTGTCCCCTGCAGTACCTCTTCTCCACCACAAGATGCCTTAGTCTTCTGGGTTGAATGACACCCAACTTCACTCAGCATGGAAGATCAAATAAGGACTGTGAGTCTAGGGCATTGATGGTGAACCTTGGCACCCCAGATGTTTTGGAACTATATTTCCCATGATGCTCATGCACTCGGCAATGTAGTTGAGCATCATGGGAAATGTAGTTCCAAAACATCTAGGGTGCCAAGGTGAAGGTTCGCCATCACTGGTCTAGGGCATCATGTTCCTGCCATCTGATCATGGCGCCCTGCACTGTACAGTGTATTGACACTTGTTGATGTGTTGTTGATGTGCATTTTTAAAGACCATCGACCACTGGAGAAGACTGAGGAGAACCCTGTTTATCAGGTGATCAACTAGAAGACATCAGAAAAAACTATAAAGGGATGAGGGTGGAATGGATAACCACTACCCGCACAAGAATGGATGAATTATCTAAATTGTGCTCTAACAAACAAAATTAATAAAATAAAATAAAGCTGCTGGTTGTAAAGACCAAAGGTCTGGAGATAATGAGCTGCAAAGAGCCGGTCAGCTGTTAATCTGAACGATACCTTGACAAACCGCGCTAATAAAGTGAATAAGTGCAATTACATAAATAAAAATATAAAATGTTAAAAATAAAAAATATATAATAATGTAAATAAATGTTAATAAATAGTAGTATAAAATAGTATGTTAGTAGTAGTAAAAATATAAAATGTTAATAAATAGTATTTAATATTAATAAACTATTAATAAATAGTATGTATATATATGTGTGTATATATATATATATATATGTATATATATATATATATATAGTGCCTAAGAAAATTCATCAATTATGATTATGA
The DNA here is from genome assembly GCF_965119305.1 of Pelophylax lessonae. Lineage (NCBI taxonomy): Eukaryota > Metazoa > Chordata > Amphibia > Anura > Ranidae > Pelophylax > Pelophylax lessonae. Next base: position 41,296,527 of record NC_138776.1, read on the forward strand.
ACAAGTCATGATTAGTGAATAAATGAATCCGTGCATGAAAGTGCTAAAAATATAGTAAATAATAAATATATAAAAAATATAAAAATATAAAATATAAAAATATGTTGGATTTTATATTTTTCATTTATTTATTATTTATTAATTTTTTTAGCAATTTCATGCACTGATTCATTCATGTATTTATTCACTAATGATGGTTTGTTCATAATCATAATTATGTAACTTTATGAATTTTCTTAGGCACTATATATATATATATATATATATATATATATATATATATATATATATATATATATATAAATCTACTTCTATTTATTAACGTTTTATATTTGTAATTATTTAATTGCACTTATTCACTTTATTAGCACGGTTTGTCAAGGTACCGTTCAGATTAGCAGCTGACTGGCTCTTTGAAGCTCACTATCAGAAAAACTATGTTGAAAAAAATAAAAGTATAACATACTGCTTACATGATTTTCTATAGGGGAGCATGGAGGCTGGAAATTAGTTTATTTTTTTTTCCATTTTGGATTCAGTAGGAAAGGATTAGAACTTCCGTTGGGCTTTACCTTGCATGATAATATGAGGTCTGCTCATCAGAGGGCCCTTCACTCCCTGTTTAAAACATGTTATGCTAAAGCCATCAAGGAAAAAAAAAAAAAAAAACCTAAGTAAAATGTAAAAAATATTGCGGCTTAGCAGCTTAAAGCGGTAGTATCCCGCTTTTTGACACTTTTACCTACAGGTAAGCCTATAATAAGGCTTACCTGTAGGTACAAATAATATCTCCTAAACCGGCACGATTTAGGAGATATTTACAGTGCATGCAGCCGCTCGCGCGAGCGGCGCATGCGCTCTGAAGGTCCGGGGGGACCTTCAATTAAGTTGCCGGAAAAATCACTCCCGCGCACATGCGTGGGAGTGACGTCTTCATGGCTCCGGCCAATCATCGCGCCGGAGCCGTCTCTTCCGGCCAATCAGCGCGCCGGAGCCACCGAACCCGGAAGAGACGACGAGGGATCATGGCAGCGCCCGCAGCGATGTCCGGGGGTCCGTGTCGGGGCTTCATTCTAAGGTAAGTTACACATAATGGGCTAGTATGCGATGCATACTAGCTCATTATGCCTTTGTCTTGCAGGTTTTTTTTTTTTTATTTTTTTTTTTTATAGGGTTTACAACCGCATTAAGAGTGATCCTTTAGGATTGATAACTGGTTGAGCATTGGCTTCTATAGAGTCTCAAACACATGATATCTTGATCAGACAATACCAGGAAAACATATTCAAAAGCTAATCTATTTATTTTCCCAATGACCTTGGAACACTGTCCCTCTAATATAAATAATCATGTCTAACATACAATACAACTAGTGTCTCTATAACAATATACAATACAACTCATGTCTCTCTAATGTAAAACCCAATTGATGTCTCTCTAATATACAATACAAGATGTCTCTAGAACAAACTATACAACTAATGTCTCTTCAACATACACCCTAACTTTTGTCTCTCTAACATAAAACCTAATGTTTTCTCTAATATATACAATAACATTCACATCTCTAACATATAATACACCTTGTGTCTTTGTATCGTTCAACCCACTAAATGTCTCTCTAACATTACAACTGATGTTTCCTTAACATACAACAAAATGGATGGATGTTCGCATACTTTACAAACCAACTCATGACTTTCTAACCTAAAACCCAACCCATGCCTCTCGAATATATAATAAAACATACAATAAAACATACAGCCCAACTCATGACTCTCTAACCTAAAACCCAACACATGCCTCTCGAATATATAATAAAACATACAATAAAACATACAGTCCAACTCATGACTCTCTAACCTAAAACCCAACCCATGCCTCTCGAATATATAATAAAACATACAATAAAACATACAGCCCAACTCATGACTCTCTAACCTAAAACCCAACACATGCCTCTCGAATATATAATAAAACATACAATAAAAAATTCAGCCCAACTCCCGACTCTCTAACCTAAAACCCAACCCATGCCTCTCGAATATATAATAAAACATACAATAAAACATACAGTCCAACTCATGACTCTCTAACCTACAACCCTACCCATGTCTCTAACATACAATCCAACGTATATATGTCTCTAACATGAAACCCAACTCATGTTTCTTTAACATACAAACCTACATGTAAACTCATGTTTCTCTAACATACAAACCTACATCTAACTCTCCAACATGAAATACCAAAGCATAATGTTTCCAACTCCGTGCTTGACTGTAGGGATGATGTTCTTAGGGTCATAGTCAGCCTTTTTCTTCCTCCAAACACGGCAAGTCCCCCTCCTGAAGAAGGCACATGTACAGGCCTGTCTGAAGTTTGCCAATGAACATCTAAATTATTCAGAGAAGGATTTGGAGAAAGTGCTGTGGTCAGATGAGACCAAAATTGAGCTCTTTGGAATTACCTTGACTCGCCATGTTTGGATTAAGAAAAAATGCTGACTATGATCCTAAGAACACCATCCCTATAGTTAAGCACAGAGGTGGAAACATTATGCTTTGGAGCTGTTTCTTTGCTAAAGGTACAGGCCCACTTCGCCACATTGACGGGCAAGTGGACAGGGTCATGTATTGTAAAATCTTGGATTAGACCCTTCCTTTCTCAGCCAGAACACTGAAGATGGGTCATGGATTGGTCTTCCAGCATGACAATGTCCAAAAACATACCAATAAGGAAACAAAGGAGCGGCTCAAGAAGAAACACATTAAGGTCATGGAGTGGCCTAACCATTCTCCAGACTTTAATCCTTTAGAAAATTTATGGAGGGAGCTGAAACTTGAGTTGCCAAACCACAGTCAAGAAACCTTAAGGATTTAGAGAAGATCTGTAAAGAAGAGTGGACCAAAATCCCTCCTCAGATGTGTGCAAAAATGGTCACCAACTACAAGAAACATCATACCCCTATGCTTGCTAATAACATACAATAACATACAACCCAACTAATGTCTCTAAACCATACAATCCAACAATACAATCCAACTCATGTCTGTCTAACATATTATACAATTGATGTCTTTATAATACAACTGATGCCTATCATGCATACAATCCAACATTATCTCTCTCTTAACATACAACCCACCTTGTGACTCTCTAATGGTTAGAGTGTCACTGTTGGGTTGTATATTAGAAATGCATGAGTTCATCATGTATCTCTAACATACAACCCAACTCATGTCTATTTACCAACAATACAACTCATGTTTCTCTAACATACATTATCATTGATGTCTCTCTAACATAAAATATAACTCATGTATCTCTTGCATACAACCCAACTCGTGTTTCTCAAACCTACAAGCCAACTCATGTATCTCTAACATACGATTTACAGGTAACTCATGTATATCTTGCATACAACCCAATTAATTTCTCTGTAACATACACTACAAATTACATCGCTGTAATAAAAGATATGACGTATGTCTTTCTAACATACAACCCAACTCAGGTCTCTCTAAGATACAATATAACTGGCATCTATGTAATATAACATAGAACTGAGGTCTCCCTGATATACAACCCAACTAATGACTCTCTAACATGCAACACATATCATGCCTCTCTCTCTAATATACAACACATATTTCTTTCTAACATGGAAGAAAGACTGTCTGTTAAAAGAACATTTTGGTATATGGCCTTAACCACTTTACCACCGGAGGATTTTCCTGCTAAAAGACCAGGGTTTTTTTTGCGATTTTTTACTGCGTGAATTTAACGGACAATTGCGCGGTCGTGCGACGCTGTACTTAAACAAATTTCACATCCTTTTTTTCCCACAAACAGAGCTTTCTTTTGGTGGTATTTGATCACCTGTGCGATTTTTTGATCACGCGCTATAAACAAAAAAAGAGCGTAATTTTTGCAAAAACAACAATATTTTTCACTTTTTTTTTATATGAAATTCCCCCCAAAAAAAATGTAAAAATCAAAATTTTTTTAACATTTTCGGCCAATTTGTTTTACGCTACCTATGTTTGGTAAAAAAAATCGCAAAAAGCGTATTTTTATTGGTTTGCGCAAAAGTTATCGCGTTTACTAACAAAGGGAAAGATTTTTGTCATTTTTGGTGGTTTTTTTTTTAACGAGTAATGGCGGCGATCTGCGATTTTTTTTGCGGTACTGCGACATTGGGGCGGACAGATCGGACCCTTGACTGACATTTTTGACACTTTTGGGGGTACCAGTGACATTACTGCAGTAATCAGTGCTATATATATGCACTGTTACTGCAAAAATGACACTGGCAGGGAAGGGGTTAACAGTATTGGACAGGGAGGGGTTAAGTGTGTCCTAGGGGCGTGATTCTAACTGTGCAGGGACAGGTCTACTAGTGTAAAAACAAAGATCAACAGTTCTACATAGTAGAACTGTCTGATCTTCACTTTTACACAGGGAGAACTGACAGGCGGCTTGTTTACATAAGCCGCTCTGTCTTTCTCCCGCTGTACCGGCGATCGTAGTGTGACCGGCGGACATCGGGTCCGCCAGTCACACTCCCGCACTCCTCCGTGAACGAGCCGAGGCGGGCGCGCGCCTCAGCGGGCACGCGCCCGCCCGCTATTGGCTCTAGAAGGAGTGACAGGCGAGCAACGTAGACCTACGTCACTCTGCCTGGCCGGGGCCGACTGCCGCAGTAAATATACTGTGCGCAGTCGGCAACTGGTTAAACTACTAATCCTGGTGAGTCCTGGTCTTCTAGTTTTCTGGAAAATAAGAAATGATTACAGAAAATACAAATTGTCAAAAAAACGTAAATCATAGCGGTTACCTGCTGTTAAATGGGCTACATGGACCATGATTCGTACCCCGGGTTTCAGCTCAAAATGAACCATGTCTTGATTGAGTTTGTTGATAAACACATCGGAAATCTGATAAAAGAAACACATTTTTGATTAAAATAAAATCTTTTACCAGGTTTCTAGTTCATGAAACAGCTATTATCCTGCTCACTGTTTAATTATTATTCCCATAATACTATTATTTTTTCTTGTTAAATAGTTTTTATTAAGATTATTTCAAATAGTAACAAACAGGGAAAGGAAATAATAATAATAACAGAGGAAAGTAAACTCATAAAACATTGATATTATGGCCAGTAGTACATAGGTGCAGTTATGTAATCTAACTTCATGCCCATGAAGATAAGCCTTTACAGCATTAAGCAATCCAAATATACGAATAGCATTAATACTTCTAAGATGGGGTCGCTGATGACCGTTCTCTAATCGGGCCACCCCCAACCCCCCTGAACACCCCAAATGGGTACACACTGTGTCCAGTTGGGGGGGGGGGGTAGACCCTCCGACAGCTAAACATCCGCGGACCACCATATATTAGACTGCCATGTACATAGTTCTACAAGATGTTATTTGTGACAATAACAGAGAATATATGAAAGGTAAAGTAAAGGGAATACTCTTTGGTGGTAAATCAAAGCAGGCTAATTGGGCTTGAGACCAGGAGCGGCATTAGGATGCTTTAACCAGTGAATCCACAGTTTGCTAAAGATAGGCATTCTATGATCTTTAACAGCTAGTAACTTCTCAAAATTACATTGTGTGTTTACCCGTGAAGTAAGTTCCTGAATTTTTGGTGACTCAGGTGATTTCCAATGGTCAATCTAGCAGCAAAACAAGATGTGGAGTACTATAGTCTGGTACTTCTGAGGGATCAGATCTATTCCCTAGTTCAAAAGTGCCAAACCTGGCCAGATAGAGAAGGTCATGCCCAGAAAAACTCCAAGCAAAACCTCCACTTTCTTCCAAAAAATATTATTATTTTTTCATTGTGTTGTAGTGACCTTTGTTGCTTCTAGCAGTATGTGTATATGTACATTGTTTTTTTTTTTGTTTTGTTTTTTTTTTTTTTTTACAGTGATTTATCATATACTGCTTTTAGGTTTGTTAAAAAAAAAATATTTATATAGATCATTTACTGTATTTGTGCAAAATATACAATTGATAATGCCTAAACAAAGATGGTTACATCCTTCTAGAGAGAAAAGCAGATGAAGGGATTATCCAGGGGAGTACTGTGATCTCTGTGTGTAATAAATACCTGGAAGTACAGTGACACAATATTTACCACGTGCGCACTTAACATGAAAAATATACAGTATTTGATTGTAGGTTAGGGATGAGACTGCCTGTTCGGTCCAAACCCAAGTTAGGAGGGAATTTTTCTTGTTCAGAAATTCAGTGGGTGACTGAACTAAATCAGCACCCAGCCAAAGTAAACTTCTGGGTGCAGTGGCTAAATGTGACGGCTTCCTGCTCAATGCTCCTGGTTTTTAGGAGGCCAGTAAACCCCAATGCCCTAATGAACAATGACCCATCGCGCCTGGATTCCAGGCTGACAGGTGAATGTAAACAAAGGGAGTTGTTCTTAACCGCTTGCCGACTGCTCACAGTATATTTACTGCGGCAGTCAGCCCCTCACAGGCAGAGTGACGTAGGTCTACGTCGCCTGCCTGTGAGGCTCTGGGGAGCGAGCGCGCGCCCGCGGAGGCGCGCTCCCGCGCGGTCACGGACCCCCCCGCGTGTGTGACCAGCGGACCCGATGTCCGCCGGTCACTCGGCGATCGGCGGGGGAGAGGGAGAATGTCAGGCAGCTTGTGTAAACAAGCCACCTGTCATTCTCCTCGCTGTAAAAACACTGATCACATGGATCTACTATGTAGATCCGTTGATCAGTGTCCTTACAGCTCAAGCCACAGCCAATCACAGTAGAAAGCACGCCCCTAGGGACACATACAGCCCCTCCCTCCCAAATAAAGTTAACCCCTTCACTACCAGTGTATTTTTACAGTAACAGTGCATATATATAGCACTGATTACTGTAGAAATGTCACTGGTAACCCCAAAGGTGTCAAAAATGTCAGTCAAGGGTCCGATCTGTCCGCCCCAATGTCGCAGTACCGCAAAAAAAATCGCAGATCGCCGCCATTACACGTTAAAAAAAAAACACCAAAAATGACAGAAATCTTTCCCTTTGTTAGTAAACGCAATAACTTTTGCGCAAACCAATCAAAATACGCTTTTTGCGATTTTTTTTTACCAAACATAGGTAGCATAAAACAAATTGGCCGAAAATGTCAAAAAATTTTGATTTTTACATATTTTTTTTGGGGAATTTCATATAAAAAAATGTGAAAAATATTGTTATTTTTGCAAAATGTACGCTCTTTTTTTGTTTATAGCGCAAAAAGTAAAAATCGCACGGGTGATCAAATACCACCAAAAGAAAGCTCTGTTTGTGGGAAAAAAAGGACGCCAAATTTGTTTAGATACAGCGTCGCACGACCGCGCAATTGTCTGTTAAAGTCACGCAGTGCCGAATCGCAAAATACCCCCTGGTCGTTTAGCAGGAAAATCCTCCGGGGCTTAAGTGGTTAAGGGCTCTGCATAACATGACATTTTGGACAATTTCAAGCTCCTAACTTTGTGGGAACAGTTTGGGGATGGCCCCTTCCTGTTCCAACATGACTGCACACCAGTGCACAAAGAAAGGTCCATAAAGACATGATTGAGCGAGTTTGGGGTGGAGGAACTTGACTGGCCTGCACCTCAACCCGACAAAACACCTTTAGGACAAACTAGTGCGAAGACTGCGAGTCAGGCCTTCTTATGCCTGACCTCACAAATGCGCTTCTGGAAGAATGGTCAAACATTCCCATAGACACACTTCTAAACCTTGTGGACAGCCTTCCCAGAAGAGTTGAAGCTGTTATATCTGCAAAGGGTGGGCCAACTCAGTATTGAACCCTACGGACTAAAACTGGGATGCCATTAAAGTTCATGTGTGTTTGCTTGGTGCTCTGGAGGTGGACACTCTGACCCCAAATGCTCACGTTGCCGTGTTGAGACTGTTATACATTGCCCGCAAATTAATTGCTAGATTTTGGATCTCCTCCAGGATACCGAGCAGGGGCCAGTGGATAACACAGGTCAATGCCTCCTTGATTAGAGAAAAGTTGACATACCAGCATCGAAAGGCTCACAAGAAATTTGCTTCATTGTGGCAGCCTTGGCTGGATGATCCAGCCTTGGCTCCATCTCAGCTAGTTATGGACCGGCTGCTCATGGGATAGGGTGATATTTCTTGAGACGGCCTAGCATGCAGTGTCTTAATTTCCTTTTCTTTTCTTTCCTCCCTCCTCCCTTTCTCCTTTTCCCTTTAAGTTTTCTGCCACTGTTCTTTCCCTTCCCTTTTCCTTTGCACTTTGTACTACAGGTGGGTTTTTGCTAATATACGGAGGTATGTGCTATACCACTGGATGTGGATGGTTCTATTACTAATATGTGGGAATAACTGAATGTTTCTGTTTATACCTATCTTATGCACATATACACATACTCAGAATTGTTTACTTTGCTGCACTATACACCTGAGTGTGATGTTTTATAGATGACGTTTTCCTGTATTATTGCTGTTATATCCTTTATATTTTTGTATTTTTCCGAACACTGGTTTTGTAACTGGTTATGTCTAACGTTGATGTTATTTATACTCAATAAATATTATATTTTTCTTGAAAATGTTCATGTGTGTAAAGGCAGGCGTCCCAATACTTTTGGCAATAAAGTGTAAACAACATAAGTACATATTTATATGTGTGTGTTTATATATATATATATATTTATATAATGATATGTACTGGTTAACACAGCATTTGCTTCCGTTCGTTTATTCGTAATTTTTAAAGCATCCGAGAAATCTAAGCCAACAGTTATTACATTTAGATATATAGGCCACTTCTACCTTGCAAATGATTTTGCAGTTCTGTTTAAATATAGGCTTTTGGAAACAACCAGAAAAAAACTGACAGTAGTCTAAAAGCGGGCCATACATGGACCAAATTCAGCAGGAACCGCCAAATTTAAATTTGTGTGTGGACATTGCAGAAGAACAGAAGTCAATCTACCGATAAAAGCTGCTCGATTAGGGTTACAAGCATGGCCGGTACTAGGGGTGGGCAGGAGGGGTGGGGCCCTGGGCACTGTGGTATCATGTGAGGTTGTGAGGTTGGAGGGGTGCCATACAGAGATGGGGGGATCTGTGTTGAATGGGGGAATTTGGTGGGAGATGGGGTAAGTATTATTCTAGAAGAAGAGATTTGGGGGGAGGGAGTGCTAAGAGTGATGAGTTATGCGGATTTGTGTTGGGGGGGGGGATTGGTACCAGGAGGGGGGATTTGAGGGGAATATGTTCTGGGAGTGGGGATTTGAAGTGGGAGGGTGTGTACTAGGAGGGGAGATTTTAGGTGTAGATGATTTGTGCTGGGAGGGGTTCATTTTTTTTTTGGGGGGGGGGGCATTTGGGGGATGGGGGGCAAAGAATTGTGCTGAAAGGGGGGATTTTAGTTGGGGGGGGGCAGATTTGTACTGGGAGAAGGGGGGATTTATGCTTAGGGGGTAAGCATGCAGATCAGTGTTCCGTGTTTTTGTGGGGGGCTTTAGAGACCTCATCCTACCACTGATCACAGGCAATAGGCTGTAACACCGATCTGTGTCTTCTGCAGTGCTGGAGTCTCCCTGCTTTCTGAATACAATGACACAACGGGGAGGATTCCCCCCAATCCACCTCAAATCTTCTAGATTGTAAGCTCTAACGGACAGAGCCCTCTAATTCCTCCTGTATTGAATTGTACTGTAACTGTATTGTCTTCCCTCACATTGTAAAGCGCTGCGCAAACTGTTGGCTCTATATAAATCCTATAATAATAATAATAATAATGGGGGAATTGGGCAGTATTTTTGTGCATTCTGGTCAAATGAAAAAAAATATTACCTATGTATGGCCAGCTTTAACTATTTCCTAAAAAAAAAAAAATAAATAAAAAAAATTATTAACCACTTAAACCCCGGAAGATTTTACCCCTTCCTGACCAGGCCCTATTTTGCGATTCGGCACTGCGTGACTATAACGGACAATTGCACGGTCCTGCGATGCTGTACCCAAATTAAATTGACGTCCTTTTTTCCCCACAAACAGAGCTTTCTTTTGGTGGTATTTGATCACCTGTGCGATTTTTACTTTGCGCTATAAACAAAAAAAGAGCGACAATTTTGAAAAAATAACAATATTTTTCACATTTTTTTTTTATAACATTCCCCCTCCCAAAAAAATGTAAAAATAATTTTTTTTTAACATTTTAGGCCAATTTGTTTTCTGCTATATATGTTTGGTAAAGAAATCGCAATAAGCGTATTTTGACTGGTTTGCGCAAAAGTTATTGCGTTTACTAACTAAGGGAAAGATTTTTGTCATTTTTATTGTTTTTTTTTTTTTTAACGAGTAATGGCGGCGATCTGCGATTTTTTTTTTGCGGTACTGCGACATTGCGGAGGACAGATTGGACCCTTGACTGACATTTTTGACACTTTTGGGGGTACCAGTGACATTACTACAGTAATCAGTGCTATATATATGCACTGTTACTGTAAAAATGACACTGGCAGGGAAGGGATTAACTTTATTGGTGATGCAGGGGTTAAGTGTGTCCCTAGGGGCGTGCTTCTAACTGTAAAGGGGTGTGGCTTGTGATGTAACCACAGAGACATACGATCCTACATAGCAGGACCGTATGATCTCTGCAGTTACACCAGGGAGAATGACAGGTGGCTTTGTTTACATCAGCCGCCTGCCTTTCTCCCTCTCTAGCGGGAGATCGCGAGTGGCCGACGGACATCGGTGCCGCCGGTCACTCTCGCTGGAATGTCCGTGAATGAGCAGGGGTGGGAGCTCGCCTCTGGCGGCATGCGCTCGCCCCCTAGAGGCTCGCAGGCGAGCGACGTACCCCTACGTCACTTTGCCTGTGCAGGGCTGACCGCCGCAGTAAATAGTCGTGCGGCGGTTGGCAAGTGGTTAATATATATATATATATATATTTTTTTTTTTTTTAAGTGCATGCACTTTCATACGGTGTTTCTCCATATAAGTCAAACATGATATAAGGTGAAGAGGCCGTCGCACAAAGCCTGATGTCGATGAAATATCCCAGTATCCGCAGAGTTCTGTGCGCATCTGTCGTAGATGAAAACCCTTTCCTTCAATGACATCTGTAGAGTACGGCGTTGGGGAAATGATATAGAATGTGCAGTGCGATTATGCAAACCCACAAGCATGATTTTTTTATTTGTCTTGTATGTGACAAATCTATCCATCTGCTGGGACAAATCCGGTGGGAGTGTGGGAAACAGTAAGCATCTCCTGCGTTTTATTCAAAAAGACGATCAAGTAACAACTTACATTTTTTTAAATAATGTTGCAAGTCCTACGCTACGTTTATAAAGATTGCAAGACACAAAAACTGCTTTAAAGGGAAATAAATACAAAATCAATCTTCTTTGATTTTTTTTATTTTTATTTGATATATACAGTATTTCACAAAAGTGAGTACACCCCTCACATCTATGTGTATATTTTTTTTTATATCTTTTCATGTGACAACACTGAAGAAATGACACTTTGCTACAATGTAAAGTAGTGAGTGTACAGCTTGTATAACAGTGTAAATTTGCTGTCCTCTCAAAATAACTCAACACACAGCCATTAATGTGTAAACCGCTGGCAACAAAAGTGAGTACACCCCTAAGTGAAAATGTCCAAATTGGGCCCAAAGTGTCAATATTTTGTGTGGCCACCATTATTTTCAACCCTCTTGGGCATGGAGTTCTCTAGAGCTTCACAGGTTACCACTGGAGTCCTCTTCCACTCCTCCATGACGACATCACGGAGCTGGTGGATGTTAGAGACTTTGCACTCCTCCACCTTCCATTTGATGATGCCCCACAGATGCTCAATAGGGTTTAGGTCTGGAGACATGCTTGGCCAGTCCATCACCTTTACCCTCAGCTTCTTTAGCAAGGCAGTGGTCGTCTTGGAGGTGTGTTTGGGGTCGTTATCATGTTGGAATACTGCCCTGCGGCCAAGTCTCCAAAGGGAGGGGATCATGTTCTGCTTCACAGTACATGATGGCATTCATGGCTCCCTCAATGAACTGTAGCACTCCAGTGCCGGCAGCACTCATGCAGCCCCAGACCATGACACTCTCACCACCATGCTTGACTGTAGGCAAGACACACTTGTCTTTGTACTCCTCACCTGGTTCCCGCCACACACGCTTGACACCATCTGAACCAAATACATTTCTCTTGGTCTCATCAGACCACAGGACATGGTTCCAGTAATCCATGTCCTTTGTCTGCTTGTTTTCAGCAAACTGTTTATGGGCTTTCTTGTGCATCATCTTTAGAAGAGGCTTCCTTCTGGGATGACATCCATGCAGACCAATTTAATGCAGTGTGTGGCGTATGGTCTGAGCACTGACAGGCTGACCCCCCACCCCTTCAACCTCTGCACCAATGCTGGCAGCACTCATACGTCTATTTCCCAAAGACAACCTCTGGATATGACGCGGAGCACGTGCACTTAACTTCTTTGGTCGACCATGGCGAGGACTGTTCTGAGTTGAACCTGTCCTGGCAAACTGCTGTATGGTCTTGGCCACCGTGCTGAAGCCCAGTTTCAGGGTCTTGACAATCTTCTTATAGAATAGGCCATCTTTATATAGAGCAACAATTATTTTTTCAGATACTCAGATAGTTCTTTATTAATAGATAGTTCTCTATTGCTCTAAATCTGGCATGTGAGCTATCTGCAGCATATCCTGTCCTCCAGACCCTCTGAATACATTATCTGCTGGCAATTTGGCGATTCTCGAGGGCATGTACCACAGCTGTGATTTGGAGACTTTTTTGCTCATTTTGGAGCCTCTTATCATTGATACTTCATATACATTTTTGAACGGTTGACAACTTTTGGCCCCCAATTGAGGGCCTTATTCTGCACTGTACCTATGGGGACATGGATGTTTGGGATTTAGAAAACCCGCTTATGTTTTTTGTGCATATACCAATACCCAAGTGTTATGTTCAGTTTCATTCCCTGAAGAAGAAATTACTGACTATCCGAAACATGTTGGACATGAACATGAACATATCAGTGTGAGCCATGTGGGGTGGATGATTTATGTACTCCATTTTCTCACCCTGAATTGCCTGTGGTAGATTTGTACTTGCTATTATAGTCTTTACATTGTTTTTATTCTTTGTCGTGCATTGCTATTATCTTCATATGTAATAAATATTACGTTTTTACACTGCAATTTTACATCATTTATTATCTGCCCTAAAAGTCGCAACCAGGGGGTTCTTTTTCCTCTTGTGTGCTTGTGTTATAGGGACGTGGCAGTTAGTCCATTGGACACCCACACACTAAGCTTTATATTCCTTTCTCTAAATCCGGCATGTGTGGTCATACCTAATACACAACTTGTGGCACAGTTGATGTTTCCTTATACTTTGGAACCCAACACACATTTGCATTGGTATGTATGTGCATGTGGTGGTGAGTAGCGGTTGTGGGACATTGTAGAGCTACCCAATCACTTTTATGGTACTGTGAAATGCTGCCCCCACCCAACATTCCTGTGCTTGATTGGCTGCAATGGAGGGCAAGGGAGACTTTAGGAGACTAACAGATCGTCTCCATAATGAGAACCTGTCACCTTTCAATGATATCACATAGGGGGCTTGCTTGTAATAGTAATAGAGTTAATTGAAAAAAAAAAAAAAATACATTGTTTAAAAAAATAAATGATAATAAAATAAATAAATTAAAAAAAAAAAAAATTGCCCCACGAAATGTAAACATGGACGTAATGCACGCACACGTATTTAAATAGCAATTGGGTATTACCCAATATCACCATGAACATCAGAGTGGGTTCAATAATTCTAGAGCCATTATTCACAGTTATTACTAAAATTATTACTTGTAAAGGCTTTTGAAGTGTCACCAGTGATCAATTTCAAGTACCATAGTTTCTTAAATGATTGGTATCTATTTACTCAACACAACCCCATCCTTTATACTATACAACAATTTGGGATTCCATTGTGTTTGTGGGTACTAAAATGTTGTTTAGTGTATTTTTTTGGGGTACTTTTTTCAGAAAATATAGATTTGGCAAATGGTTGTACAAATGTTGTGTGACATTAAAAACTTGCAACTGCCACCAGTTTATTCTCCAGGGTCTCTGATTTGAGAAAATATAGAATTGTTTGGGGAAGTTTAAAGTATAACTAAAGGCAACTTTTTTTTTTTTTTTTTTTTTTTTTTAGTTTTGGATAGAGTACAGAGAGATTAGAACACCTGCCAGATTTTATTGCTGTCTGTGCCCCCATTATGGAGATTCACCTTCTCTTTGTCCTGTTTACCATTATCAATGAAAGTGAAAGTAAAAGAAAATCCCAAATTTTGGGTTGACCCTAGAAAAGTCATAGAGGGGAAATCTTCCAATGGGGACACTAGTTCTGGTGACCTGGGGGTCCCCAAGAAATTCACTTAATTTGCAGGGCTTTCCTCCCACTTCCTGTTTGGCTGTGGGACAGGAAATGAAGGGAAATTTCCGCAATGGAACACAGATGGCGAAAAAAAATCTGACAGGGGTTTTTAACCCTCCCCTACTCTATCCAAAATTAAAAAAAAAGTTATGCCTATAGTTCTACTTTAAGTTATTTTCTAGCAAAAAAATGCAGATTTTAACATGAGTGCAAAAATGGTAAAACATTTCCCTGGTAGAAAAGTGGTTATGGAGACATCAGGGGTCTATTAGACATCTGCGCTCTGTTAGAGCTCCTCCTGTACAGATTGTACTGAAAGATTTTTTTTTTCCCAGCCAGAGAGAACGGAGATTGACAGCTCTGAACAGAGCGCTCCTGGGTTCATTCTTCACAGGGGAGATCAGCAAACAGCTGTTTGTTCATTTGCTGCTGCGCTCCGCTCTGACACCAGGCATGATGGTCCCAGGCACCCAGGAGGGACAGGTGAGCTCAGGATACATTGCATGGTGGGGGGGTCGGCTCCATTACTATTGTATACTTCTAAATGAAAGCCATGAGTAAAAATGTCCACAAAAGTTTGTGTACAGCCTGCCTCTGCCGTTGACGTAACAGTTACAGTGCATCCAGAAAGTATTTACGGCACTTCGCATTTTGCACATTTTATGTTACAGCCTTATTCCAAAACTGAATAAATTAATTATTTTCCTCAAAATTCTACAAACAATCCGCCATAATGACAACATGAAAGAAGTTTGTTTGAAATTTTTTGCTAATTTATTAAGAACAAAAAACGGAAAAAATCCCATTGTACATAAGTATTCACAGCCTTTGCCATAACACTCAAAATTGAGCTCAGGTGCATCCTGTTTCCACTGATCATCCTTCAGATGTTTCAGTTGATTGGACATGATTTGGAAAGGCACACACCTGTCTATATAAGGTCCAACAGTTAACAGTGCATAAAAGCAAATAAAACAAAGAAAGGGCACACCGACCTAGCACATTATCCTCAATAAAAGGCTTTATTTGTGTAATATTTAAAAATGGCTACTCACAGACATAGATGTAAATATATCATATCAAGCTCATTTGCCCAAATGTCCGGGTTAGTCCATATAATCGTCCATAACCGATGAGATGACGTCTGACGCGTTTCGAGGCTCAGCCTCTTCCTCAGAGCCCTGAGTCCGTTATGGGCAGCAAGACCTTAGCCATCTGAGAAGCCAGGTGTGAGTCCCGTGAGGAGTGTGGTCGGGAGGCTTGGATTCCAAGCGCAGGAGAAAGGTGTTTTTACCTTATTGTTTTTTGGAGTTAACAGTGCATGTCGGTGCACAAACCAGGCCATGAAGTCCAAGGAGTTGTCTGTAGACCTCCGAGACAGGATTGTTTTGAGGCACAGATCTGGGGAAGAGTAGAGAAAAACTTCTGCAGCATTGAAGGTCCCAATGAGCACACCAGCCTCCATCGTCTGTAAATGGAAGAAGTTTGGAACCACCAGGACTCTTCCTAGAGTGGGCCGCCCAGCCAAACTGAGTGATCGGGGGAGAAGGCCCTCGGTCAGGGAGGTGACCAAGAACCCAATGGTCCCTCTGAAGGATTCTCATACCATGAGAAATAAAATTATCTGGTCTGATGAAACAAAGATTGAACTCTTTGGCCTAAATAGCAAGCGCCATGTCTGGAGAAAACCAGGCACCGCTCATTACCTGGCCAATACCATCCCTACAGTGAAGCATGGTGGTGGCAAAACATTCTTGGTGAAAACCTGCTTCAGAGCGCTCTGGACCTCAGACTGGGGTGAAGATTCATCTTCCAACAGGACGACGACCCTAAGCACACAGCCAAGATAACAGAAGTGGCTACGGGACAACTCTGTGAATGTCCTTGAGTGGCACAGTCAGAGCCCAGACTTAAACCCGAATAAACATCTCTGGAGAGATCTAAAAATGGCTGTGCACCAACGCGCCCGCTGATGGAGCTTGAGAGGCTCTGCAAAGAAGAATGGGAGAAACTGCCCAAAAATAGGTGTGCCAAGCTTGTAGCATCATACTCAAAAAGACTTGAGGCTGTAATTGATGCCAAAGGTGTTTCAAAAAAAGTATTGAGCAAAGGCTGTGAATACTTATGTGCATGGGATTATTTGTGTTTTTTATTTTTAAAAGCAGTACACAAACTTTCGTGGACATTTTTACTCCTGGCTTTCATTTAGAAGTATACAATAGTAATGGAGCCGACCCCCCCACCATGCAATGTGTCCTGAGCTCACCTGTCCCTCCCGGGTGCCTGGGACCATCATGCCTGGTGTCAGAACGGAGCAAAGCAGGAAATGAACAAACAGCTGTTTGCTGATCTCCCCTGTGAAGAATGAACCCAGGAGCGCTCTGTTCAGAGCTGTCAATTTCCGATCTCTCTGGCTAGGAAGAAAAAAATCTTTCAGCACAATCTGTACAGGAGGAGCTCTAGCAAAGCGCAGATGTCTAATAGACCCCTGATGTCCTCATAACCACTTTTCTACCAGGAAAATATTTTATCATTTTTGCATACATGTTAAAATCTGCATTTATTCCCTGGAAAATGACTTAGTAGAACTATGGGCAAAACTTTATTTTTTTTTTCATTTTGGATAGAGTCTCTGTTTCATTGCAGGGATTTCCCTTCACTTCCTGTCCCATAGCCATGTGAATACTTTCCAGATGCACTGTACATCCAGGGCTGCTGTTAGAAATCATAGACCCCGAAACTGCCTACCTGATAGGGCCCTGCTCCCCCCCCCCACACACACACATAATATCAAACAGTATTTTTGTTAAAAATACACAAAAATTCTTATTATTTACTGATTATGACATATTTACGGCCTCTTCCCCAGCTCTCCACCCTAAAACATCCCCGCTGCCGGAAGGAGAGGAAGAAAACCGCAATGCTGAGGGGAAAAGGGGAGGACCAGAATGCAGGGGATGAGGGAGCGGATATAACTGATGCCCCTGCAGCACAGCTGGAGGGAGAGAGTAGAGGAAAAGTTGGGTGCACTGCAGTGGGAGGCGGAAGAGGATCGGAGTCTGCAGTAAGGCAGTATAGCTGGCCTTCTACTCAGCAGGTGCCGGGCCCCCCTATTGAACTGGTGGGGCCCGGGCCCAGTACAGGAGGGCTAGCTGTACTGCCTTGTCAGCGGCCCTAGTTACGTCTATGGCAGTGAAAGTGTTCAATTCCAACTGCATTAAAGAAATAGACAGTCATACAAATGGACATTGTACTACACCATTTTCATAGTCTGGTTGGAATCAGTCTACTAAAGGTGGTCTTCATGCCAGTCTCTTAGCGGTTTTTACTCCACCTCCTTTTATATGTCCTCATGCCTGCAATTTAAATGCTTGTCTACCAAGGTACATTTATAAATGATCTGGTAGTCATTGCTCTGTTGGTCCTGGTGCCAAGCGGGAGGAGATCAGGAAACATCCACTCCCCAATCTCATTAGCAATAAATAAACACGGAAGGCAAGGGCTTTTTCACTTCTGTGAGCTGTAAATCCCTGGCTACTGTACCTGGAGAATCAGCTAATAAAGCATGACTTGTGCTTGATTATTAGCATCAGTGGATGGCAGGGGAGACAATGGAGGTCTAATAGACCCCTGATGTCTCCATAAAAAGGACCTGTAACCCGACCAATGCTACCAAATAGGCGTCTTGTTAGGGGGCGCACACACACCTGGATGCACACGTACGGCACACACGTGTAGATCGTGATTGGGCATGTGAGGTATCACTGTAAACATCAGAGTGAGATCAATAATTCTGAACCAAAGAGTGGACAACCATATCATAATCATAAGGTTCCAGGAAAGATAGCTTGGAGTTTGGAGGGGGTGTAATACCACCTGGTCAATACTTTAAGGGCGGTCTCTCTAATCACAAGTGATTCAGTACATTTACGCAAATTATCCCGCATAATATCCCAGTCTCCTGGAGTAAATTGCGTAGTGCAATCAGCCTCCCATTTGCTCATATATGGGAGTGTACTAGCAAAAATTAGAAGCAACAGTTGATTTGTAGAGGTCCAAAATGAGACCCTTACCTATGGGGGAGTCACAGCAAAGCCTTTCAAAAAATGTGATTGGGGAGGTTTGAGAAGGGCCATAGTAAATGGTATAGAAATGTCTAATCTGCTGGTACTGGTAGAATTCTCAGTTTGGATCTTGTTTCTGCGTGCTTAGAAGCTCAAAATTAGCAAATGGTCCTCCTATTTAGAGGTCAGCTAAAGTGATAAGGGAGTTGGTATGCCACAATGAAACGTTCTCTGGGGAAGTAAAGGCCAGAATAAAAGTAGGGTCTCCTAAAGAAATTAACTTGGGGGAACAGAGGACACCAGGCTGAGTTTAGATTTATAACGGGTCCAAAGGCATAGTGATTGAGCAACTAAGGTGTTGAGAGAGGTAAGACTATGGTTGGAAATGGAGGTTGACCATAAAATACCTGGGAGATAATAGGAGCGGATGGAGCAGGCATCAAAGCTAATCCAAGGTACTTTCGAATTAGGGATATTCCACTGAACTATTTGAGAAAAGCGAGCCACTAAAAAATATAACCATAAATTGGCTAATCCCAGACCACCAGCAGATTGAGATTTATAAAGAATATGTCTGGAAGATCTGGGGAGTTTATCTTGCCAGATGAACCTAATAACATTTCTTTAAGAGTTGGTTCACACCAATGCGTGGTACGGTACGGTACGGTTCGGTTCAGTACGGTACGGTTCGGAACAGTACACCTTGCGTTTCCACTGCCAATAGTACCCTTTCATGATAGGCGTGGTGTAGCCGGAAAGCTGTGATTGATGATTCTCTGTCAACCAATCAAAGTTTTACAGAGTGTAGCTCCACCCTGTTGGTACGGTACTAATGTGCTTGGTACCCCAACGAAAGGATACCAAAAAAGTGGTACGGTACGGTTCGGAATTAGGGTACCATTCATAATGGAAACGGCAAAAATTGCGTACCGTACCGAACCGAACCGTACCATAATGCTCAGTGGAAACGAGCCATAAGGCGACACGACTCCTTACTACTTCAGGGGCGACTTGTGCATTACCATGCACCACGACTTCGGAGCGACTTGCAGGGACTTCACATAATGGAAGTCTATGCAAGTCGCTCAGAGGTCGCCCCGAAGTAGTACAGGACCCTTTTTCTAAGTCGCAGCGACTTGTGTCGCTCCTATTAGAACGGGTCCTGTAGCGGTCAATGGACCGCGACTTGTCAGGCTGACAAGTCGCGCTAGTGTGGACCGGCTCCGAAGGTTCTCAATAAAATATTTTGAAATAGTGATAGGGAGACCTCTAAAAAGGTATAACAGTTTAGGCAACTGCCGCCATTTTATCCTCCAAGACATCGGCTTTCATAAAATATTTATTTGTTGGGGGGGTTTAAAGTAATTTTCTAGCAAACAATTCAGATTTTAACACCTGTGCGAAAAATTTAAAAAGTGCCCTGATAGACATGTGGTCAATTAGTACAGGCCTAGTGGCCACTTTATAAGGATTGGACATGGCTGCTGCCATGTTCCAGATTGGAGGACTGTCATGCTTGCTATTTCATGGTGAGTATTATTGGCTTTTACAAACTTTATTTAAAAATAAAACATACACATTGCTTGAGACCAAAGGGAGAGGGAGTCACTTTTTTTTAAGCTGGTTCAGCCTCAAAGTAGAATTATTGCTTCCCATTAAAAATTCATCTGCACTTACAGTTTTTCCTTTGTCCCATGAATACTTTTTCAACCATACCAGTAAAGTACACCTAATGCAGCTTCCTGTGGTGGGGTGCCAATGATGCTGCACTGCTCCTCGATTCAGAGCAGAATTGCCACTCTCATGAAGGCTGCGGCTTCTTGCAGTATAGTGGGGTGAGCAGATGTTGCAGAGGGTGTGGCTTGACACCTTAACAATGGGCAGGCGCAAGGTGGCTCTCTCATTTTGGGATGACGTAATATGACGTAGTCCCACTCTCGCCATGCTTGTCCCTGGGACGGTGAAGAGCCTATGACGAGGCTCTTTACCCATGTGATCAGCTGTGTCCAACCACAACTGATCACATGTAAACAAGGAAATACCGGTTATCGGCATTCCTGTCCTCACACTGACAGAGTGTGAGGAGAAGAGAGTCGATCGGTGGCATTTCCTCACAGTGGAAATCTGCACAGATAATCAGGGCACTAATCATCAGTGCAGCCCCAACAGTGCCCAGCAGTGATACCTTTCAGTGCCCATCAGTGCCGCCAATCAGTGCAACCTATCAGTCCCGCCTATCAGTACTCATCAGTGTTGCATATCAGTGCCCATCAGTGCTGCATATTAGTGCTCCCTCATCAATGCTCTTCAGTGCCACCTCATTAGTACACATCAATGAAGGAAAAAATTACTTTTTTACAAAATTTTATAACCAACCAAGAAAAACTTTTTTTTCACAAATTTTTTTTTTTTTTTTAGCAAAAAATGACCCTCAGTGGTGATTAAATACCACCAAAAGAAAGCTCTATCTGTCTCAAAAAAATTATAAAAAATCTCATATGGGTACAGTGTTGTTTGACTGCGCAATTTTCATTCAAAGTGCGACAGTGCTGAAAGCTGAAAATTGGCCTGGGCAGCAAGGGGGTAAAAGTGCCCAGTATTGAAGCGGTTAAAGTTGATTGCATAAAAGACAATCTGTGTCCCCCAAACTCACAGTTCAGACATCACATCCCAGCAACAAAGACTATCCAATTTAATGTAAAAAATGGGGCCATTTAGAGGGATAGAGTCTTTCCCAACAACGAAAATTGATGTGACAATTGAAAGGTTCCTTTTAGTAACAAATTGGGTACTTCGGGAACTAAAAGCAACATTTTTTAAAATATTTTGGATAGAGTAAGGGAGGGTTTTAGAAGAACCCTGGGGCCATCCAAACATTTTTTTGACTTTGAAACTCAGAATTCTGACTTTGAAACTCAAAATTCCTGACTTTTAATTTCAGAATTTCTATCTTTTAATCTCAGAATTATGTTGAAACATTTTTTATATGGCCCCAGGGCTCTGCCATACTTCTATACAGGGTTATATACCCCTCTCAGTTTTTTTTTTTTGCCACAAGTCCCATTGGGGAGATTTAGTGCCGGTTCACACTAATACGACTTGTCAGGCGACTTGGTCAGCCTGGCAAGTCGTGCACCGTCGCGGTCTTTGAGTAGTACAGGACCGGTTCTAATAGGAGCGACACAAGTCGCTCCGACTTAGAAAAAGGGTCCTGTACTACTTCGGGGCGACCTCGGAGCGACTTGCATAGACATTAATTTTATTAAGTCCGTGCAAGTCGCGCTGCACGCGACTTCACAGGTCGCCCCCTAAGTCGGAGCGACCTAATGTGAACCGGCACTTACCTTCATTTTCCCAAAGCAAAAACAGGAAGTGAGAGAAAATCCCTCCTCTGAGGTCACCTTAACTAGTGTTTTAATTGGAAGGTTGTCCCACTATTCCTGTTTTGGTGACAACCCCAAATTATTGGTGATAATAGTAAACAGGACAAACCGAGAGGAATAAAAACCTGACAGGTGGTTTAATCTCTCTCCACTTGAGCCAAAGCTAAAAAAAACCAAAAAACATTTTGCCTGTATGTGTATATGTAAGTTTATTTTTTGTGGAATACTGTTCCTATTTAGGACCAGGCTCACACCATGCCTGCATCTGAGTCACATAAGAATGAGCTGTGTGTTCCTGTGCGATTCACATGTGGTTCTTTGTGGTTCCATTTCAACCCATTCATTTGGAATTGGCTGAAATCTCACCGCACCAAAAGTAATGCATACACTGCAACCTGATCACATGGTACAAAAGTATCATGTGTTTGCGACATGCGTTTTGTGTTTCGTTAACTTTTTATTGACACACACTGTAGATCGCAAATGTAGTGCATTTTGCATGCAGTTTAAATCGCACAAGAAGGCACAGCGCATTCCTCTGCCATTCAGATACAGGCATGGTGTGAACCGGCCCTTAACCACTTAAGCCCCGGAAGATTTTACCCCCTTCCTGACCAGGCCCTACTTTGCGATTCGTCACTGCGTGACTTTAACGGACAATTGCGCAGTCGTGCGACGCTGCACCCAAATGAAATGCACTATAAACAAAAAAAGAGCGACAATTTTGCAAAAATAACAATATTTTTCACATTTTTTTATATGAAATTCCCCAAAAAAATGTAAAAATCAAAATTTTTTAACGTTTTAGGCCAATTTTTTTTCTGCTACATACGTTTGGTAAAAAAAAATCACAATAAGCGTATTTTGATTGGTTTGCGCAAAAGTTATTGTGTTTACTAACTAAGGGAAAGATTTTTGTCATTTTTATTGTTTTTTTTTTTAACGTGGAATGGTGGCGATCTGCGTTTTTTCTTTTTTGCAGGACTGCGACATTGCGGCAGACAGATCGGACCCCTGACTGACATTTTTGACACTTTTGGGGGTACCAGTGACATTACTCCAGTAATCGGTGCTATACATATGCACTGTTACTGTAAAAATGACACTGGCAGGGAAGGGGTTAACTTTATTGGAGAAGGAGGGGTTAAGTGTGTCCCTAGGGGTGTGCTTCTAACTGTAAAGGGATGTGGCTGTTTGTGTAACTACAGAGATATACGATCCTACATAGCAGGACCGTGTGATCTCTGCAGTTACACAGGGGAGAATGACAGGTGGCTTTGTTTACATTAGCTGCCTGCCTTTCTCCCTCTGTACCGGACGATCGCGAGTGACCGGCGGACATCGGGTCCGCCGGTCACACGCGCGGACATGTTAGGGAGCGAACGGGGGAGGGAGTGCATCTCCGGCGTTGCGCGCTCGCCCCCTAGAGGCTCACAGGCTAGTGACGTAGTCCTACGTCACTTTGCCTGTGAGGGGCTGACCGCCGCCGTAAATAGTCGTGCGGCAGTCAGCAAGTGGTTAAAGTTTATCTAAAGTCCAAACTTTTTTGTCTAGGCTACATTAATGGCTGGACCAGCACAGTGCTGATGCGCTTATACCAACACATTGCACTGTTCACTTTTTTCTTTCAATGAACTTTATTAAAATGTCACAAAGTGACTTTTCGAAGAGTTCTATCAGCTGGCGTGCAGTGACCCATGCTGCGTTGGAAAACACTGCACGCAGTACTTTTTTCAGAGCACACCGCCTGACGCTACTGCAAAGCAGTGGTGTGAGCTGGTCACATTGGAGACAAGGCAATTTGCCAAAGAGGTGCAGTGGGACTGCCCTGGAATAGCTGCTCAATGCAGTCCCACTGCACCTGGTCACCTGGTGTGAATGGACCCTGAAACCCCAGTCTTTTTTTTTTTTTCAGTCCTGGAAACCATTGTCACTAAGACAAAAAGCTGGGGACACCTTTTCTGATTACAACTAAGAGGGGATTTTTCTTAACGTTGGGGAGATCTCTTCTCACTTCCTCTTGTGTCTATGGGACAGGAAGTCATAGCTCCCAACTGTCCCTGATTTGGAGGGACTGTCCCTGATTTGAAAGGACTGTCCCTGATTCGGAACAAAGTCCCTCTGTCCCTCTTTCCTCCTCATTTGGCCCTCATTTTGGTCTGATCTATACAGTTGTATATAAAATCTACTACCTATCTATCAAAAAGTGTTTTACAGTGCTTAAAGCTTTCATCCAATTTCTAAATTTCTGCATGTGTACATTCCTAAGGCCAATATAAAGGCATAGTAGTGGTTAAACAAATCACTTGTGAGTTTAACCAATCATTTTTATTGTAGAATTTTCCTTTAACCTTCCTGGCGGTATGCCCGAGTGTGGCTTGGGGTTAATTTTCAGTACCAAAAGCGGTAACCCTGAGCCACACT
The DNA here is from genome assembly GCF_965119305.1 of Pelophylax lessonae. Classification (NCBI taxonomy): domain Eukaryota; kingdom Metazoa; phylum Chordata; class Amphibia; order Anura; family Ranidae; genus Pelophylax; species Pelophylax lessonae. The sequence continues at coordinate 41,320,878 of NC_138776.1, forward strand.
CGGGATTACCACAGAATGATACTCACCTTCCCTGGGATCCCCCACCATCCTCCCCAGCCTTTCTTCCAGCCATCCTCCTGCTGTCCTCTTGCTGTGTGCTCGGCTGATGCCGGCATCTGTCTTCCGGTTCCCTTCCCTGCGAGCGCCACGTCGCAGGGGGGTGGAACCGGCGGGAGATTAAAAAAAAAATGACATGATACAGTGTAATCTGTTAGGATTTAAATTTTGTATCATGCCATTTCACCTAGTGTCCTTTCCAGTGCCCAGCCTGTACTTTTTGCGGTACTTTGTGCCTGGAAAATTGATAACGTCCATGGCGTCCAAAAAGCTTTCTTTTAGCACAAAAACGCTTTCGGACGAACTGAAAAACAGCGACGGTGTATCAGAATTATTTGAAGAAGTGAGCGATAGCGATTCATGTGAAAATTCGTCATCAGGTACTAAAAGTGACAACAGCGACGATTCTGCGACTGAGCTTAGCGATGTGCAGACTTGGTGCTCTATTGACTGCAATACGGATCAGGTATCGCCCCCCAAGATTCCAATTTACTGGAGCACCTGGTATGAAAGTTGACGATGACCATCACAATCCCTTGGCATACCTACAATTATTTCTGACCGATGAGGTTATTGAAAAAATAGTTACCGAGACCAACCGGTACAAAGAGCAACAATGCACTACTCATTGGAAGTTTGCAAGATGCAGAAAGTGGGAACCAGTGACCAAAGATGACATTTGGAAATTTCTGGGCCTAATAATTCTTCAGGGAGTGGTGGGAAAACCCCTGCAGAAGTGGTATTGGACAACCAATACATTGCCACTCCATTCTTTGGCACGGTCATGTCAGAGTACAGATTCCCCCTCATAATGAAATATCTCCACTTCGAAAACAATGAATAATTTGATTAAATTCATTATTATTATATTATAATTTATGATTTTGTGTTTCAATCTTTATAATACCCGGGATGAGTTATTCCTAAGAATTACAGGCCTAAAATGTAAAACAACAGATTTCCATGCAAAACAATATACCGCTTTTAGCACAAAAATTCTGACATAATCAGACCGCCAGGGAGGTTAAAGCGGAGTTCCACCCAAAAGTGGAACTTCCACTTTATGCTGTTCTAACCCCCTGACATGCCACATTTGGCATGTCATTTTTTGGGGGGGGGGGGGGTACCTAGTTTTGACAGGTACCCGCTCCCACTTCTGCTCGGAGTGCCGCGGCGCCCTGAGTGGAAGTTCTCCTCTCCCCCTCCCTCCCTGCAATCTTCTGGGACATGTCAGAGGTCCCAGAAGATTGCCGGCCAATCACGATGCGTAGCGCAACTCGCGCATGCGCAGTGCATACCCGGCTGTGAAGCTGAAAACTGTCATAGCCGGGTGCCCACACCAGTGATGCCAGCGCCCCAGACACAGAGGGAGAAGAGCAAGGCTTTGGGCGGCCGCATCGCTGGACCGTTGGACAGGTGAGTGTGTGTTTAGGCTGGAACTCCGCTTTAAGAAGGGCGTGACAGGGGATGTGTCCTATGCCTACATGCTTTTGCTTATAGGTGTCCCTCATTTCAATCTCAGAAAGTTGGAAGGAATGGGAAGTGGAGGTAAACATCCCCCCTCCGCATGAAAAAAAATCTGACCTCTAAGCATTTCATATATCTATAATAAAAAACACCTATGGTAAAAAAACATCTATAATAAAAAAAAGTTTTGGCTTTGGATATACTTTAACAATAGAAAAGAGTAGAACTTGCTGTCATTTCATTGAACATTTAAACTTTTGATCTCCTGTCATCTCGGCTCAATGAAAATAATTAGTGCTCCGGACTATTTTTGGTTCCTTTGCGATCTCCACTAACTCTTCTTCATCTTCTGAATTAAATGTGTTGTCAAGAGCTGGAATAATCCTGTAATAGGGCTCATTTTTCATGAGCCATTTTTCACCAAGGACAAGAAATGAATAGTAACATCTAATTAGCAGGAAAGATTAATAATCCTGCGATTAGTGATAGACACTTAAGTTTGATTTAGGTCAGCGGTTGCGGCAGAGTTGAATATTTCCGTGCGCCAGCTCAGCATTTAAAAAACGTCGGTGGTTTTCTCGGGAACGGCCCCACCGAGACCCTTAATCCGCGCTCCTACACCTGATTCACTGGAGCCTTTGGATTTTCTGATTAAGCGGGATCTAGGTCGAAGATATTAAAAGCAGCATAACAAATTAGATGATGTTTTATTGCCGAGGTGGAATGCGTCCAATTTCAGGAGGAATTATGGCGAGGCTCGGAGAAATGGTCCAAGTTTTTGTGTCCTTCACATCGCCAACTGATAACGGGACAAAAGAAGACACTTGGTGCTTTCAGTGAAAATCTTTTTTTGCTTTACCGCTATATTTATGCAATTTCCAACTAGTGCAGGAGAAAACTTTTTAGCTTGTTAATAACCACCAAACCACTCATTTCAACAAAAATAGTTCCGTAAGATCATATTTGTATACCGATCAGCCATTACCTTATGACCACTCACCATAACATTATGACCACCTACCTAATATTGAGTAGGTCCCTTTTTTGTTGCCAAAACAGCCGTTATCCCTCAAGGAATGGCCACTAAATTAACATCTACATGAATGGCAAGACCCAATGTTTCCCAGTAGAACATTGCCCAAAGCATAACTCTGCCCCCACTGCCCCCGCTGGCTTGGTATCAGGATACATGTTGGCATTCATGGTTCCCTAAATGACCTGTAGCTCCCCAGTGTCAGCAGCACTCATGCAGCCCCAGACCATGACACTCCCCCCACCATGCACCATGCTTGACTGTAGGCAAGACACACTTGTCTTTGTACTCCTCACCTGGTTGCCACCACACACGCTTGACATCATCTGAACCAAATAAGTTTATCTTGGTCATATCAGACCACAGGACATGGTTCCAGTAATCCATGTCCTTAGTCTGCTTGTCTTCAGCTAAATATTTGTAGGCTTTCTTGTGCATTAGCTTTATAAGAGACTTCCTTCTGGGACGACAGCCATGCAGACCAATTTGATGCAGTGTGTGCGTATGGTCTGAGCACTGACAGGCTGACCCCCCACCCCTTCAACCTCTGCAGCAATACTGGCAGAACTCATACATCTATTTCCCGAAGACAACCTCTGGATATGACGATGAGCACGTGCACTCAACCTCTTCCATAGCGAGGCCTGTTCTCAGTGGAACCTGTCCTGTTAAGTCACTGTATGGTCGTGGCCACCGTGCTGCAGCTCAGTTTCAGGGTCTTGGCAATCTTCTTATACAGTGCCTTGTGAAAGTATTCGGCCCCCTTGAACTTTGCGACCTTTTGCCACATTTCAGGCTTTGAACATAAAGATATAAAACTAATTTTTTTGTGAAGAATCAACAACAAGTGGGACACAATCATGAAGTGGAATTAAATTTATTTGATATTTCAAACTTTTTTAACAAATAAAAAAACTGAAAAATTGGGCGTGCAAAATTATTCAGCCCCCTTAAGTTAATACTTTGTAGCGCCACCTTTTGCTGCGATTACAGCTGTAAGTCACTTGGGGTATGTCTCTATCAGTTTTTCACATCGAGAGACTGAAATTTTTGCCCATTCCTCCTTGCAAAACAGCTCGAGCTCAGTGAGGTTGGATAAAGAGTGTTTGTGAACAGCAGTTTTCAGTTCTTTCCACAGATTCTCAATTGGATTCAGGTCTGGACTTTGTCTTGGCTATTTTAACACCTGGATATGTTTATTTGTGAGCCATTCCATTGTAGATTTTGCTTTATGTTTTGGATCATTGTCTTGTTGGAAGACAAATCTCCGTATCAGTCTCAGGTCTTTTGCAGACTCCATCAGGTTTTCTTCCAGAATGGTCCTGTATTTGGCTCCATCCATCTTCCCATCAATTTTACCCATCTTCCCTGTCCCTGCTGAAGAAAAGCAGGCCCAAACCATGATGCTGCCACCACCATGTTTGACAGTGGGGATGGTGTGTTCAGGGTGATGAGCTGTGTTGCTTTTACGCCAAACATAACGTTTTGCATTGTTGCCAAAAAGTTTGATTTTGGTTTCATCTGACCAGAGCACCTTCTTCCACATGTTTGGTGTGTCTCCCAGGTGGCTTGTGGCAAACTTTAAATGACACTTTTTTATGGATATCTTTAAGAAATGTCTTTCTTCTTGCCACTCTTCCATAAAGGCCAGATTAGTACAGTATACGACTGATTGTTGTCCTATGGACAGAGTCTCCCACCTCAGCTGTAGATCTCTGCAGTTCATCCAGAGTGATCATGGGCCTCTTGGCTGCATCTCTGATCAGTCTTCTCCTTGTATGAGCTGAAAGTTTAGAGGGACGGCCAGGTCTTCGTAGATTTGAAGTGGTCTGATACTCCTTCCATTTCAATAGTATCGCTTGCACAGTGCTCCTTGGGATGTTTAAAGCTTGGGAAATCTTTTTGTATCCAAATCCGGCTTTAAACTTCTCCACAACAATATCTCGGACCTGCCTGGTGTGTTCCTTGTTCTTCATGATGCTCTCTGCGCTTCAAACGGACCTCTGAGACTATCACAGTGCAGGTGCATTTATACGGAGACTTGATTACACACAGGTGGATTCTATTTATCATCATTAGTCATTTAGGTCAACATTGGATCATTCAGAGATCCTCACTGAACTTCTGGAGAGAGTTTGCTGCACTGAAAGTAAAGGGGCTGAATAATTTTGCACGCCCAATTTTTCAGTTTTTTATTTGTTAACAAAGTTTGAAATATCCAATACATTTCATTCCACTTCATGATTGTGTCCCACTTGTTGATTCTTCACAAAAAATTACAGGTTTATATCTTTATGTTTGAAGCCTGAAATGTGGCAAATGGTCGCAAAGTTCAAGGGGGCCGAATACTTTCGCAAGGCACTGTAGCTTAGGCCATACTTATGTAGAGCAACCATTCTTTTTTTCAGATCCTCAGAGAGTTCTTTGCCATGAGGTGCCATGTTGAACTTCCGGTGATCAGTATGAGAGAGTGAGAGCGATAACACCAAATTTAACACACCTGCTCCCTATTCACACCTGAGACCTTGTAACACTAACGAGTTACATGACACCGGGGAGGGAAAAGAGCTAATTGGGCCCAATTTGGACATTTTCAATTAGGGGTGTACTCACTTTTGTTGCCAGCGGTTTAGACATTAATGGCTGTCTGTTGAGTTTTTTTGAGGGCACAGCTAATTTACACTGTTATACAAGCTGTACACTCACTACTTTACATTGTAGCAAAGTGTCATTTCTTCAGTGTTGTCACATGAAAAGATAGAATAAAATATTTACAAAAATGTGAGGGGTGTACTCACTTTTGTGACATACTGTACATTTCATCTCGGATGGATAATATGCTTTAAAGCCGATCTTCAGTTTTGAGGGATGTTTACCTAAAAAATCAAATAATACATACCTACTTTCCAAAGATCTTCTGACTTCTGATGGCACAGGTTCTTCCTCTTCTTCTGCAATCAATGATGCTTATGTATTGAAGTGTGAGCTCCGTTTAGTGCAAAAGTATTGTGAGCCCAAGCTCGTGTGATGATGAACCCCTAGGGCAGTGATGGCGAACCTTGGCCCCCCAGATGTTTTGGAACTACATTTCCATGATGCTCAACTACACTGCAGAGTACATGAGCATCATGGGAAATGTAGTTCTAAAACATCTGGGGTGCCAAGGTTCGCCATCACTGGCTTAGGGGGTATCCATTACATATATCTGTCCCTTGGTATTATGGAGTTCTTATGCGAGGATGGTCATATGTGTTGGTATGAACTTGCCAAGCACCACCAGTGTTGCTATTTTATAAGAAAGATATGGGTGAATGGTCACCACAGTGGGAGCATAGCACCCATGCATATAGAGATGTAAAGTTTTGTACTAATATAAGTCAATGTTATAGTTTGGTTAATTGGTTGTGTAGCCACACCCGGAAGGGTTGTATATCCTCCCACAATCTTGAAGGTCATGTGGTGGTCTTCTCCACTATATTTAAACCAAGGACTCAGTCATGGCCCTTAGGCTCTGAGGAAGAGGCACAGCCTCAAAACGCGTTAGCCTTTCGTCTTCACGAGACATTGGACTTATAATATGGACGTTGCTCTATGGAATTGATATGCTGGATTATATTGCATGTTTGTGAGTAGTTTATTTTTAATAAAAGCCCACTGAGGATAATGCGCTAGGCTGGTGCGCCCTTTTCGTTGTTCTTATTTGCGGTATCCATTACAGCCTGGGCTCACATGAACTGGGATGAAAGATGATGGCTATCATTAAGGCTGGAAGATGAAAGCCATCTGGTGGAGAAAGGGACCTTCTGCTGGGGACTATTCAGACTGAAGGCAGCTAAAGCTACTTTTTCCATATGTACAAGTGCAGAGCAGTTTTTTATTTTTATTTTTTTTATTAAAAAAAATGGATATCTGCTTCAATATTTCTGGGTGTCATAGAGTTAATACACCTGTAAGAGCAGCCTTTATAGAAACCAAAATGCTGTTGTTTCCCTCATTGAACTCCGTTTTGAAGCCAATGAAGTATGATTGATTTAACCTGACGGCCAGATGCAGCTGTGGGCTTTTCCCTGCTTCCTTCGTGTCTCCTGGAGAGCTCTGAGCTGCTTTCTCCTCTATGCTCCCTCTCTTTATGACCACTGAGGCTCGGGGATTTCAGAAAGAAAAGATTTCTCTGGAATGCAATATTCTTGCAAAAGCCAGAGGGGATCCGCTTTACTCATAAATGTGTGAATTTGTGCATTCTATTCTCAACCAATTTAGACCGGGCTGGGAGAATACCCAATACTACCTTTGTGTTTTCATATATATCAGACACACCCACAAACTGAGGAGGTCACTTTGTCCGTTAAAGCAGTATTGATGAGGACACTCAATAAGTACAGGAGAGTCTTTTAAATAATTAGATGAGAGAGAAATTACAAAGTCATCAATCTGACCAGTTCACAAATAAATGGATGGGCTGTCTGCATTCTTAGTGATGTCACTGCTATTTTTTAATTGGATAGGCTTTATTCTAAGTGATGTCACTGGTCTCTAAGGAACAGGTAGGCTACATTGTCAGCGATGTCACTGGTCTCTAAGGAACAGGTAGGCTACATTGTCAGTGATGTCACTGATCTCTAAGGAACAGGTAGGCTACATTGTCAGTGATGTCACTGGTCTCTAAGGAACAGGTAGGCTACATTGTCAGTGATGTCACTGATCTCTAAGGAACAGGTAGGCTACATTGTCAGTGATGTCACTGGTCTCTAAGGAACAGGTAGGCTACATTGTCAGTGATGTCACTGGTCTCTAAGGAACAGGTAGGCTACATTGTCAGTGATGTCACTGATCTCTAAGGAACAGGTAGGCTACATTGTCAGTGATGTCACTGGTCTCTAAGGAACAGGTAGGCTACATTGTCAGTGATGTCACTGGACTCTAAGGAACAGGTAGGCTACATTGTCAGTGATGTCACTGGTCTCTAAGGAACAGGTAGGCTACATTGTCAGTGATGTCACTGATCTCTAAGGAACAGGTAGGCTACATTGTCAGTGATGTCACTGGTCTCTAAGGAACAGGTAGGCTACATTGTCAGTGATGTCACTAGTCTCTAAGGAACAGGTAGGCTACATTGTCAGTGATGTCACTGGACTCTAAGGAACAGGTAGGCTAAATTGTCAGTGATGTCACTGGACTCTAAGGAACAGGTAGGCTACATTGTCAGTGATGTCACTGGACTCTAAGGAACAGGTAGGCTACATTGTCAGTGATGTCACTGGTCTCTAAGGAACGGGTAGGCTACATTGTCAGTGATGTCACTGGTCTTTAGTGGATGGATAGGCTACATTCTCAATGATGCCTCTGGTCTCTAGTGATTGGATATAATGATCTCATCGGCCTCTGGTAAATGGGTAGGCTGCTTTCTTAGTAATGTCATTCATCTTTAGTGAATCAATAGGCTACATTCGAAGTGATGTCATCACTCTTTAGTAAATGGATAGGTTGCTTTCTTAGTGATGTCACTGGTCTCTATTGAATGGATGGGCTGCATTCTCTATGATGTCATAAGCCTCTAGAAAATATGTAGGCTGCTTTCTTAGAGATGTAATCCATCTTTAGTAAATGGATAGGCTGAATTTATGGTGAAGTCACCGGTCTCTAGTGAATGGATTGGCTGCAGTCTCAGTGATGTCATTAGTCTTTAGTAAATGGATAGGCTGCTTTCTTAGTGATGTCACTAACCTCTAGTGAATGGATAGGCTGCTTTCTTAATGATGTCACTGCCATTGTCACCTGTCTCTAGTGAAGGGATAGGCTGCTTTCTTAGTGATGTCATTCATTTTTAGTAAATGGATAGGCTGAATTTATGGTGAAGTCACTGGTCTCTAGAGAATGAATTGGCTGCAGTCTCAGTGATGTCGACGGCCTCCAGTACATGGATAGGCTGCTTTCTTAGTAATGTCACTAGCATCTAGTAAATCGATAGGCTGAATTGTTGGTGATGTCACCGGTCTCTAGTGAAGGGATAGGCTGCTTTCCTAATAAGGTCATTGATCTTCAGTAAAAGCATAGGCTAAATATATGGTAAAGTCACTGGTCTCTATAGGCTGCTTTCTTAGTAATGTCATTCATCTTTAGTGAATCAATAGGCTACATTCAAAGTGATGTCATCACTCTTTAGTAAATTAATAGGTTGCTTTCTTAGTGATGTCACTGGTCTCTATTGAATGGATGGGCTGCATTCTCTATGATGGCATATGCCTCTAGTAAATGTGTAGGCTGCTTTCTTAGTGATGTAATCCATCTTTAGTAAATGGATAGGCTGAATTTATGGTGAAGTCACTGGTCTCTAGTGAATGGATTGGCTGCACTCTCAGTGATGTCATTCGTCTTTGGTAAATGGATAGGCTGCTTTCTTAGTGATGTCACCAACCTCTAGTGAATTCATAGGCTGCTTTCTTAGTGATGTCACCAACCTCTAGTGAATTCATAGGCTGCTTTCTTAGTGATGTCACTAACCTCTAGTGAATGGATAGGCTGCTTTCTTAGTGATGTCACCAACCTCTAGTGAATTCATAGGCTGCTTTCTTAGTGATGTCACTAACCTCTAGTGAATGGATAGGCTGCTTTCTTAGTGATGTCACTGCCATTGTCACCTGTCTCTAGCGAAGGGATAGGCTGCTTTCTTAGTGATGTCACTGCCATTGTCACCTGTCTCTAGTGAAGGGATAGGCTGCTTTCTTAGTGATGCCATTCATTTTTAGTAAATGGATAGGCTGAATTTATGGTGAAGTCACTGGTCTCTAGAGAATGAATTGGCTGCAGTCTCAGTGATGTCGACGGCCTCCAGTAAATGGATAGGCTGCTTTCTTAGTAATGTCACTAGCATCTAGTAAATCGATAGGCTGAATTGTTGGTGATGTCACCGGACTCTAGTGAATGGATTGACTGCTTTCTTAGTGATGTCAATGGCCTCTAGTGAATGGATGGGATGCTTTCTTCTTCAGTAAAAGCATAGGCTAAATATATGGTAAAGTCACTGGTCTCTAGAGAATGGATTGGCTACAGTCTCGGTGATGTTATTATCAGTCTTTAGTAAATAGATAGGCTGCTTTATTTGTGATGTCACCAGCCTCTAGTGAATGGATTGACTGCTTTCTTAGTGATGTCACTGGCCTCTAGTGAATGGATAGGCTGCATTTATGGTGAAGTTTCTGGTCTCTAGTGAATGAAATGGTTGCAGTCTCAGTGATGTAATCAGTCTTTAGTAAATAGGTAGGCTGTTTTCTTAGTGATGTCACTGGTCTTTAATAAATTGATAGACTGCATTTTCAAAAATGTCATTGGTCTCCTGTAAATGAATAAGCTGCTTTTATTAGTGAAGTAATTGAACTTTAGTAGTTGGATAGGCTGAATTGATGGTGAAGCTACTGGTTTTAGGAGAATGGAGAGGCTGCATTCTTGGTAAGGTCACTAGTCTCTAATAAACGGAGAGACTGCATTCTTGGTAATGTCACTCGTCTCTAATAAATAGAGTGGCTACATTTGTGGTAATGTCACTGGTCTCTAATAAATGGAGAGACTGCATTCTTGGTAAGGTCACTGGTCTCTAATAAATGGAGAGACTACATTCTTGGTGATGTCACTATCTATTAAACAGAGAGGCTGCATTATTGGTAATATCACTGGTCTCTAATAAATGGAGAGACTGCATTATTGGTAATGTCACTGGTCTCAAAAAAAAGGAGAGGTTGCATTCTTGGTAATGTCACTGGTCTCTAATAAATGGAGAGACTGCATTATTGGTAATGTCACTGGTCTCAAAAAAAAAGGAGAGGTTGCATTTTTGGTAATGTCACTGATCTCTAATAAATGGAGAGGCTGCAGTCTTGGTAAGGTCACTGGTCTCAAATAAATGGAGAGGTTGCACACTTGGTAATGTCACTGATCTCTAATAAACAGTGAGGCTGCAGTCTTGGTAATGTCACTGGTCTCTAATAAATGGAAAGGCTGCAGTCTTGGTAAGGTCACTGGTCTCTAATAAATGGAAAGGCTGCAGTCTTGGTAATGTCACTGGTCTGTAATAAATGGAGAGGCTGCATTCTTAGTAATGTTACTGGACTCTAATAAATGAAGAGGCTACATTCTTGGTAATGTCACTGGCCTCTAATAAATGGAGGGACTGCATTCTTGGTAATTTTACTGGTCTCTAATAAACAGAGAGGCTGCATTCTTGGTAAGGTCACTGGTATCTAATAAATGGAGAGACTGCATTCTTGGTAATGTCACTGGTCTGTAATAAATGGAGAGGCTGCATTCTTGGTAAGGTCACTGGTATCAAATAAATGGAGAGACTGCATTCTTGGTGATGCCACTGGTCTCTAATAAATGGAGAGGCTGCATTTCCATTGAGGTCTCAAGTTTAGTGAATACATAGGCTGCATTATCTACGGGGTTGTTAGTCTCCAAGGAATGGACAGGCAGTATTTCTGATGAGGTCATTGGTCTCAAGTGAATGAAAAGGCTGCATTCGCAGTGATCAACCACGTTGACTGTATTGGATGCAGACATTGTTTTCATCAGGAGAGCAGCTTTCCTGGTTTTGGATCGTGTTGAGCTTGGTACCATCTGGATTCTTTTCATCTCCAGCCCCCTCCATCCTAGACAATATTATGCTGGTGTCCCAATTTCTGTCTGGAGTGGTGAGCCTGATTGTTGGATGGTTTCCCCCAGGACGCCACAGGCTACATGTGGGTGCCTGCGCCACTTCCTGACCTCTGGAAAAGCGTGCTTTTTGTATTTTAATTTTCATGTAGCTGGGAGCTGGTCTCAGATTTCATGCATCATACTCCTGAGACTGGAATAAAATACTATTAAGACTGGAAGCAAGGCTTCGTGGGAACTGTAGTCTTCTACAAGGATATTGCTGCACTGCTGAACTATTTAAAAACTGTACTTCCCAGCAAGCCGTGGGCTCCAGGAGAGAATAGTGGGAGAGACTATAAAGGGAACTGCTGAACAGGCCCACGCTCTCTTGCTTCCCGGGATCCATCGTGTGTGCATCAGTCTGCCGCATAGGGAGCGGACTGTGGCCTACTGCACACCACCCAGCGGCCTGCAGACTCAGCCCAGGCGGGATGGATGACCATCGCCGAATTGCAGACATCCCTGCAGCATCGCTGATTGAGTGGAGTCAGTGGGACTCAGTGATACATTCATCTCAGTATCTCACAGCATGCAAAGCTGCCACTGCCTGTTCTTCCAAGACTCATAAAGAAGGACATCAGGAATGGTGAGAGAGCACCTGCTCATCAGGATTGGTGAGAGAGCACCTGCTCAGAGTCCAGTTTCTTTGGACACTAAACACAGACACTGGATCAGTCAGAGGATCATTGATAATCAGAATCAAACATTCTGCATTGGTTGTTTCACACTTTGTCGCACTGGGGAACCATTTGATTTTTTCATTACTTTTTTGTGTGGGAATCCCTTGCTTGGGGGGAATACCTTAAAAATCCAATTTCTCACTATACTTTTGATTCTCATTAATATAGCCAGTCTCTAGTCCAGGGTTTCTCAACCAGGGTTCCATGGAACCCTAGGATTCCTCCTGAGGTTGCTAAGGGTTCCTTGAGCAATGGGCAATTTCTGCCTCTCAGATACGTTCCCAATGACACCATTGTTCATTTTAGCTCTCTGTAAGGGGGTAATTCTTCCCAATTTATGACAAGAGTAAGGAGCATTCATCCCACTGACTGTCACACTAATGTGCCATGAGTTGTAGATTTTTCATTTTTAGCAGGGGTTCCCTGAGACCAGAAATTTATTTCAAGGGTTCCTCTGTGTTGAAAAGGTTGAGAAAGGCTGCTCTAGTCAATGCAACCAGTCTCTAATAAGTGGATAGTCCGCATACTCAGTCCAGTCACCAGTTCCTTGTGAATGGATAGGCTACACGATCAGTGATGTCACCAGTTTCTTGTATATGGATAGGCTACATTTTCAGTCACTCTGGGCACCCCAAAATCCCTTACCCCATTCAAGATATCTTCCCCCAATAAAACAGCAAAAAGACAAGCCAAAGACTGATTTCTGTGTCCGAATGAAAGAAGGAAATTCTGATTGACTGGCTGTGCAGCAGTGGGGAACCCTTTCACTTGCAGCCCTTAAATCTTAGTACTTATTATAGAATATAGAAACAACCATAATCCAGTCACTGACTTGTGCAAGTCTGTATTCTTTTTATTGCGCTTAGCAAGTAAAACGTTGTATTATTTATTTCTTGGACTGTAATTCAAACCCAGCAGCAGCCTGTATTTTGGAAATCCCATCAAGGTGAGGGCGCTGACAACTAGTAAGCAAGCCAAGAATGACAAAATCTTTTGTTGCTTTGTTAGAAGTGGATGATCTCCATTGACCTGCCTCATGTAGTATCTCAGTACTCATTACTTCTCTATGAAGAGCTCCAAGCCCTGCCTGCAGATCTGCAGAAATAAAAGCTGAAAGTGCTGAGAGAGTGTTTGGGCCGACGAATCTATAAACCCCGCAGATCTAAGGTGTTAAAGCGGTAATTCAGAATAAAGGTAAAAAGCCTGGAGCGCTAGATAAACACACATTACCGTAAGATACATCATAAAACATCAAAGTATATACTTAATCATCACGTTTAGTATCTACAAAAAGCAATGCGTAACTTTGTGATTTTAAAACATCCAGAGGAAACAACACTATAAAATACAGCAAAACACATATATTCATGTTAGAGAAGTTGTCATATTTCCATAGGGTGACGTTCATTAAATATGATCTGTAGGAATAACATAAAAATCTATTTGTCTTTCTATCTCCTCCTTCCATCATTCTAAGTTTTTTATCTACAGTATCTCACAAAAGTGAGTACACCCCTCACATTTTTGTAAATATTGTATTATATCTTTTCATGTGACAACACTGAAGAAATTACACCTTTTCTACAATGTAAAGTAATGAGTGTACAGCTTGTATAACAGTGTAAATTTGCTGTCCCCTCAAAATAACTCAACACACAGCAATTAATGTCTAAACCGCTGGCAACAAAAGTGAGTACACCCCTAAGTGAAAATGTCCAAATTGGGCCCAAAGTGTCAATATTTTGTGTGGCCACCATTATTTTCCAGCACTGCCTTAACCCTCTTGGGCATGGAGTTCACCAGAGCTTCACAGGTTGCCACTAGTTGCCTCCTCCTAAGTTAAAATGTCCAAATTGGGCCCAATTAGCCATTTTCCCTCCCTTGTGTCATGTGACTCGTTAGTGTTACAAGGTCTCAGGTGTGAATGGAGACCAAGTGTGGTACATTTGGTGTTATCACTCTCACTCTCTCATACTGGTCACTGGAAGTTCAACATGGCACCTCATGGCAAAGAACTCTCTGAGGATCTGAAAAAAGGAATTGTTGCTCTACATAAAGATGGCCTAGGCTATAAGAAGATTGCCAAGACCCTGAAACTGAGCTGCAGCATGGTGGCCAAGACCATACAGAAGTTTAACAGGACAGGTTCCATTTAGAACAGACCTCGCCACGGTCAACTAAAGGAGTTGAGTGCACGTGCTCAGCATCTTATCTAGAGGTTGTCTTTGGGAAATAGACGTATGAGTGCTGCCAGCATTGCTGCAGAGGTTGAAGAGGTGGGGGGACAGCCTGTCAGTGCTCAGACCATACGCAGCACACTGCACCAAATTGGTCTGCATGGCTGTCATCCCAGAAGGAAGCCTCTTCTAAAGATAATGCACAAGAAAGCCCATAAACAGTTTGCTGAAGGCAAGCAGACTAAGGACATGGATTACTGGAACCATGTCCTGTGGTCTGATGAGACCAAGATAAACGTATTTGGTTCAGATGGTGTCAAGCGTGTGTGGTGGACACCAGGTGAGGGGTACAAAGACAAGTGCGTCTTGCCTACAGTTAAGCATGGTGGTGGGAGTGTCATGGTCTGGGGCTGCATGACTGCTGCCGGCACTGGGGAGCTACAGTTCATTGAGGGAACCATGAATGCCAAAATGTACTGTGACATACTGAAGCAGAGCATGATCCCCTCCCTTCGGAGACTGGGCCGCAAGACAGTATTCCAACATAACGACCCCAAAAACACCTCCAAGACGACCACTGCCTTGCTAAAGAAGCTGAGGGTAAAGGTGATGGACTGGCCAAGCATGTCTCCAGACCTAAACCCTATTGAGCATCTGTGGGGCATCCTCAAATGGAAGGTGGAAGAGCGCAAGGTCTCTAACATCCACCAGCTCTGTGATGTCATCATGGAGGAGTGGAAGAGGACTCCAGTGGCAACCTGTGAAGCTCTGGTGAACTCCATGCCCAAGAGGGTTAAGGTATAGCTAGAAAATAATAGTGGCCACAAAAAATATTGACAATTTGGGCCCAATTTAAACATTTGCACTTAGGGGTGTACTCACTTTTGTTGCCAGCGGTTTAGCCATTAATGACTGTGTGTTGAGTTAATTTGAGGGGACAGCAAATTTACACTGTTATACAAGCTGTACACTCACTACTTTACATTGTAGCAAAGTGTCATTTCTTCAGTGTTGTCACATGAAAAGATATAATAAAGCATTTACAAAAATGTGAGGGGTGTACTCACTTTTGTGAGATACTGTAGATAGATAGATAGATAGATAGATAGATAGATAGATAGATAGATAGATAGATAGATAGATAGATAGATAGATAGATAGATAGATAGATAGATAGATAGATAGATAGATAGATAGATAGATAGATAGATAGATAGATAGATAGATAGACTTGCTATGGGGGACACCCGAGCTGCAGCTCTGTGTGTGTCCATTCAGACACGGAGCAGTAATTCGCCCCCTCTCTCTCCTGATTGGCTGACTTACTTTGATTGACAGCCGCGGTAGCCAATGGCACCGCTGTGGTGTCTCTGCCAATCAGGAGGGAGAGTCCTGGGCGGCCAAGTGATTTGTGGACATTGCTGGACAGAGAAGGGTCTCAGGTAAGTTTTAGGGGCGGTGGGGAGGCTACTACACATAGAAGGCTTTTTATCTCAATGCATAGAATGCATTAAGATAAAAAAAACCTTCCTGCCTTCCTGAGAACGCTGAAATTTGTGCTTTGGTGGGCTCGCTGGGTTGAACAAAAAAAAATGCTACTTTTGTGTTAGCAAACCAAGGAGCTCCCATGGTATTTATCTGAGGAACTTCCATTGTAATTATCTGAGGAGCTCCCAGGGTATTTATCTGAGGAACTTCCATTGTAATTATCTGAGGAGCTCCCAGGGTATTTATCTGAGAAGCTTCCAGGGTATTTATCTGAGGAGCTTCCAGGGTATTTATCTGAGGAGCTTGGAGAGTATTTATCTGAGGGGCTTCAAAGTTATTCTTCTGAGGAGTTTCCCTGGTATTTATCTGCAAAGCTTCCAAGGTATTTATCTGAGGAACTTCCAATATATTTATCTGAGAAGCTTCCAGGGTATTTATCTGAGGAACTTCCAGGGTATTTATCTGAGGAACTTCCAGGGTATTTATCTGAGCAGCTTCCAGGGTATTTATCTGAGGATCTTTCATTGGTATTTATCTGAGGAGCTTCCAGGGTATTTATCTGAGGAACTTCCAGGGTATTTATCTGAGGAACTTCAAACGTATGTATCTGAGGAGCTTCCAGGGTATTTATCTGAGGAACTTCCAGGGTTTTTATCTGAGGAACTTCCAGGGTATTTATCTGAGGAGCGTCCAGGTTATTTATCTGAGGATCTTTCATGGGTATTTATCTGAGGAGCTTCCAGGGTATTTATCTGAGGACCTTCCAGTGTATTTATCTAAGGAGCTTCCATGTTATTTATCTAAGAACCTTCCAGGGTATTTATCTAAGGAGCTTACAGGTTATTTATCTGAGGACCTTCCAGGGTATTTATCTAAGGAGCTTCCAGGTTATTTATCTGAGGAGCTTCCAGGTTATTTATCTGAGGAGCTTCCAGATTATTTATCTGAGAGCGTCCAAGGTATTTATCTGAAGAGCTTCCATGGTAGTTATCTGAAGAGCTTCCATGGTAGTTATCTAAAGAGCTTCCATGGTAGTTATCTGAAGAGCTTCCATGGTAGTTATCTGAAGAGCTTCCATGGTAGTTATCTGAAGAGCTTCCAGGGGATTTATCTGGGGAGCTTCCAGGTTATTTATCTGGAGAGCGTCCAAGGTATATATTTATCTGAGAGCGTCTAAGGTATTTATCTGAAAAGCTTCCATCGTAGTTATCTGAAGAGCTTCCAGTCCATTTACCTAGGGCTGTGAGCTTGCATTACATTTTTAAAAAGGCCAACAGGTTACATAGATGAATAAAGGGCCACCATGAGTAAAAGGCAAAGCCTGGAAAATGATTTCATTGTATTCATTGATTACCTGTGTCAAATCTTCTGTCTTCTTCTTGGCTTCCCCTGGGCTGTCTTGGTGGGGCAGAATAAACAACTCAGCTGAGGTGGGTAACCCTGGTAAGATGGCAACCAGAATCTGCTTACTGTTGACTCCTGTGGCCTGCACAGAAAGACAGAGGTAGACGGACATAAAAAACACAAACCATTGTGGGTTCGGTCCCCGTACGGGCAACCAAAAAAAAACAAAAAAACAATCAGAGCTATGACTTAAGATGTGGTTCACCCCCAAGGACAGAACTAATGTACAAACCAATCACAGTCATGCTGAAAATGAAATAAAACCCAACATTTCGGGTATGGGACAGCAAATAAAAGGGACATTTCCCCCGTGACAAAAAAAAAGAACTGACAGGGGTTATAACCCTTAGTTACTATTCAAAATAATAAAAAAAAAACATTTTGCCTTTAGTTCTTCTTTAATGCTATATTAGATGTTATTTTCGACCTGTAGCTTCATCCTTTGCTGTAGTCCCCCTTACATCATGGTGCCCATCGAAAGTCCCGCCTTACATAATGGACCCAAATCAGAGTCCATCCTTATATCAGGGTCCCTATCAGTGTCCTTCCTTAAACCAGTGACCCCATAGGAGTCCCCTCATACATCATGTTGCTCATCAAAGTCCCGCCTTACATAATGGACCCAAATCAGAGTCCATCCTTATATCAGGGTCCCTATCAGTGTCCTTCCTTAAACCAGTGACCCCATAGGAGTCCCCTCATACATCATGTTGCTCATCGAAGTCCCACCTTACATAATGGACCCAAATCAGAGTCCATCCTTATATCAGGGTCCCTATCAGTGTCCTTCCTTAAACCAGTGACCCCATAGGAGTCCCCTCTTACATCACGGTCCCCATCAGAGTCCTACATAATGATCCCCATTAGAGTCCCCCCTTACATCATGGCCCCCATCAGAATGACCCCTTGTCACGGTTCCAATCAGAGTCCCCCATACTCCAATGCCCTCATCAGTGTCCCCTCTTACATCAGGGTACACATCAGATTCCCCCATTACATCATGGTCCCTATCAAAGTTCCTCTTTACATGATGGTCCCCAATCATAGTCCCTCCTTATGTCAGAGTCCCCATCAGAGCCCCTCTTACACCAGTGTCTCCATCAGAGCCCCCCTTTACATTAGTGTCCCCTAATCTGAATCCTCTGTCTGTGCATGGATTCTGAGGACCCACCATTATTTGGAGACCCCTGCACAATACTAATAAAGATTGGCATCTTCTATCGTTAGTACAAGCCCAATTTCTCCAGTGGCAATAAAAATCTGGCATGTCACTGCTGACTTGTTTTAAAAGGTATTCCTTTCGTGATCTTTATGCTTTGCTACTTAGTAATTATTGATCCAGAACAAGTACAGTGCCTTGCGAAAGTATTCGGCCCCCTTGAACTTTTCGACCTTTTACCACATTTCAGGCTTCAAACATAAAGATATAAAACTGTATTTTTTTTTTGAAGAATCAACAACAAGTTGGACACAATCATGAAGTGGAACGAAATTTATTGGATATTTCAAACTTTTTTAACAAATAAAAAACGGAAAAATTGGCGTGCAAAATTATTCAGCCCCCTTAAGTTAATACTTTGTAGCGCCACCTTTTGCTGCGATTACAGCTGTAAGTCGCTTGGGGTATGTCTCTTTTAGTTTTGCACATCAAGAGACTGAAATTTTTGCCCATTCCTCATTGCAAAACAGCTCGAGCTCAGTGAGGTTGGATGGAGAGCGTTTGTCAACAGCAGTTTTCAGTTCTTTCCACAGATTCTCGATTGGATTCAGGTCTGGACTTTGATTTGGCCATTCTAACACCTGGATATGTTTATTTGTAAACCATTGTATTGTAGATTTTGCTTTATGTTTTGGATCATTGTCTTGTTGGAAGACAAATCTCCGTCCCAGTCTCCGATCTTTTGCAGACTCCATCAGGTTTTCTTCCAGAATGGTCCTGTATTTGGCTCCATCCATCTTCCCATCAATTGTAACCATCTTCCCTGTCCCTGCTGAAGAAAAGCAGGCCCAAACCATGATGCTGCCACCACCATGTTTGATAGTGGGGATGGTGTGTTCAGGGTGATGAGCTGTGTTGCTTTTACGCCAAACATAACGTTTTGCATTGTTGCCAAAATGTTAGATTTTGGTTTCATCTGACCAGAGCACCTTCTTCCACATGTTTGGTGTGTCTCCCAGGTGGCTTGTGGCAAACTTTAAACAACACTTTTTATGGATATCTTTAAGAAATGGCTTTCTTCTTGCCACTCTTCCATAAAGGCCAGATTTGTGCAGTATACGACTGATTGTTGTCCTATGAACAGAGTCTCCCACCTCAGCTGTAGATCTCTGCAGTTCATCCAGAGTGATCATGGGCCTCTTGGCTGCATCTCTGATCAGTCTTCTCCTTGTATGAGCTGAAAGTTTAGAGGGACGTCCAGGTCTTCGTAGATTTGCAGTGGTCTGATACTCCTTCCATTTCAATATTATCCCTTGCACAGTGCTCCTTGGGATGTTTAAAACTTGGGAAATCTTTTTGTATCCAAATCCGGCTTTAAACTTCTCCACAACAGTATCTCGGACCTGCCTGGTGTGTTCCTTGTTCTTCATGATGCTCTCTGTGCTTTAAACGGACCTCTGAGACTATCACAGTGCAGGTGCATTTATACGGAGACTTGATTACACACAGGTGGATTCTGTTTATCATCATTAGTCATTTAGGTCAACATTGGATCATTCAGAGATCCTCACTGAACTTCTGGAGAGAGTTTGCTGCACTGAATGTAAAGGGGCTGAATAATTTTGCACGCCCAATTTTTCAGTTTTTTTATTTGTTAACAAAGTTTGAAATATCCAATAAATTTCATTCCACGTCCTGATTGTGTCCCACTTGTTGTTGATTATTCACAAAAAATTACAGTTTTATATCTTTATGTTTGAAGCCTGAAATGTGGCAAAAGGTCGCAAAGTTCAAGGGGGCCGAATACTTTCGCAAGGCACTGTATATAAGTCCAAAAAAAAGTAATTTTCAAATAATTTATTAAAATAATTCCTGATGATCCTGCCGCGAAATTCCATGTGCAGGCACTTCCTATCATGGGGTGACAATTGTCTCCTAGTTGTGCTTCTACATTGTCACTCACGTTGTCGCACATGCCCCCTAGTGGATATAAAAGTGGCAGTGCCAACAAACATTGCACATGCATGGTCCACTGTTTTTACAGAGTCAGTCTAGCTGATACGATCGAGGAAGCATGTAGGGAGGAAGTGAGTGAAAAAAGACTGGAGAGGAGCAGAAACTGGGAAAAAGAATGAAAAACGTTTTAAAAAAAGTTGACTGCCCAATAGCACTTTTACTGCTACAAGGCGGCCGTGCTGTGTAGGAGCACCTATAAATACGCCCTTGCGTATATATACGTGATCCTGCACTGCCACCGCTGTCTGCTCTCTCCCTCTGTGATTCCACAAAGCGGGTTACGTGGACTAGTAATCGACCGGTAACGGTTTTTCATTGCAGATACCGATATTTTGGCCAATGCATATCGGTATCGGCCGATATTTTTCTACATTTAATTATTTTTTTTTTTTTTTGACAGGCAATTTTGTGGAGGGATCTGGGGATGTAAAAGACCCAACACCCCTCTTCTGCACTTAAAAGCATTCAAAACGCCAAGTTTGGCTGTTTTGAATGCTGTAATTTTTTTTAATCTGGCGCCGAGTACCCAGAAGTAATGTCATGATATCACTACCGGGTTTTTGCATGGAGACCCGATCAGAGCCGAATGCGGCTATGATCGGGTCTTCGGCGGCTGTGCAGGCTGGTTGCCCGGGTCTCCCGGTGGGATGTCCCCTGGAGACGCGGAAGGCGGCGGGAGGGGGGGGACGTCCCCTCCCGCTCCTTGTAATGACAGCCGAGCGGCTCCTCAGCCACATTGGTTGTCATTACAAGACAGCCGACCGTCGGCTATGGACGCTGGTATCGGGGTGATGCCTTTAGCTGCAGGCATCACTCCGGTACAAGCACTTTCCAAAATATCGGCAATATCAGATTCGGTAACCTCCGGGGGCCGATTCTGATATATTGGGAAAAGCGCAGATCGGCCCCTGATATATGGGCTTTGCTGATAATCGGTCGATCCCTAATGTGGACCCAATGTTGATCGGCCCCTGCTGATCATTCAGGACACAGGCAGATTACCGTTCTGTCAGTAATGAAGGCATGAGTCCTGTGTTCCTGCAAAGCAGAGACAGGGATCCATGTCTTCCCCTAGTAAAAGCATCTCCTACACAGTAAGAAAACATATTTTAGGCACACTTTTAATCCTTCCCTGCCGGTGTCATTAGTACAGTGACAGTGCATATTTTTAGCACTTATTACAGTATTAGTGTCACTGGTCCCCAAAAAAAGTGTCAAAAGTGTCAGGGTAGTGTCCAATTTCTCTGCTGCAATATGGCTGCCCTGCTAAAAAAAATCACTGATCACCTCAATTACTATTAAAAATAAAGAAATAAATAAACATTTCATAACTATATCCGATAGTTTGTAGATGCTATAACTTTTGCGCAAACCAATCAATATACACGTATTGGGATTTTTTCACCAAAAGCAAGTAGTAGAATACATATTGGCCTAAATTTATGAAGGCATTTGATTTTTTATATTTTTTTTTTTATTGGATATGTAAGTAAAAAATAAATATATTTTTTTAAATTGTCAGTCTTTTTTTGTTTATATTTTTTTATTGGATAAGTTTTACGTTCACATCTTGGCGTTGCTATTTACAGGCGTTTTTTAAGGTGTTTTTTCAGGCGTTTTTACAGGCGTTTTTGTGCAGGCGTTTTTAGGTTGACGAGTAACCAATGGAAAAAAAAAAAAAAAACGCCTGTAATCTGCCCAAAAAGAAGCTCATGTACTTTTTTTAAGCGTTGGGCGTTTTGCTTAAAACGTCAAAACGCTCAGATGTGAACAGGGGCCATTGAAATGAATAGGATTTGTCTTGTTGGGCGTTTTTTGAGCTGATCCTAGAGCAGAAAAACTCAGCAAAAATGCCCCAAAACGCCTACATGTGAACTTAGCCTTATAGCAGTAAGTAAAAAATAAATATATTTTTTTTAAATTGTCAGTCTTTGTTTTATAGCGCAAAAAAATAGAAAACACAGAGGTGATCAAATACCACCGAAAGAAAGCTCTATCTGTGGGGAAAAAAACGACATCAATTTTATTTGGGTACAGTGTTGCCAGTTAAAGTAATCCCAAAATATGGGCTGGTCAGGAAGGGGGGGGGGGGGTAAATCTTCCAGAGGTGAAGTGGTTAACCACCTGCTGACCGAATAAATGTACTGAGCGGCAGGCAC
This sequence comes from Pelophylax lessonae, assembly GCF_965119305.1. Lineage (NCBI taxonomy): Eukaryota > Metazoa > Chordata > Amphibia > Anura > Ranidae > Pelophylax > Pelophylax lessonae. The sequence goes on from NC_138776.1 coordinate 41,343,206, forward strand.
AGGCACAGTCACATGTACGTGACCGGTCTTCTTGCGTGCGCTCCCTGCCGATCCATGCTGTGGTTGGACACAGCTTGAGTTTAGCAGCAGATTTCAGCCAATGATTTTGGCTGAAACCTGCTGATCAGCTGTGTCCAATCACACACAGAACTCTGTGTACACAGAATAATGATCTGCCTATTTATTTTCCCTGAAAATGGGAGAAAAAACAGCCAGATCAGAAAGTAAAGGCAGCACACATTACACTTGGTAGGCGCACAGTTACCCCCTTGATTGCCCCTAGATGTTAACCCCTTCCCCTTTTTTTCCCACAAACAAATTTCTTTTGGTGGTATTTGATCACCTCTGCGATTTTTATTTTTTTGCACTATAAACAAAAAGAGCGACAATTCAGAAAAAAAAATATATATATATATATTTTTTTCAGATTCTGATATATAACATTCCCAAAAAAAATGTAAAAATCAAATTTTTTTATCATTTCAGACCAATTTGTTTTCTGCTACATATTTTTGGTTAAAAAAAAAAATCGCAATAAGCGTATTTTGTTAGGTGTGCGCAAAAGTCATCGCGTCTACTAACTACGGGAAAGATTCATGTCATTTTTATTTATTTTATTTTTTTTACTAGTAATGGCAGTGATCTGCGATTTTTAGCAGGAATGCGACATTGTGGCGGACAGATCGGACCCCTAACTGACATTTTTGACACTTTTGGGGGTACCAGTGACATTACTACAGTAATCAGTGCTAAAAATATGCACTGTTACTGTTATAATGACACTGGCAGGGAAGGGGTTACCATTGTGGGTGATCAAGGGATTCAATGTGAGCCTAGGGGAGTGATTCTAACTATATGGGGGCGTGGCTTGTGAAATGATCACAGAGATCTGTGATCCTATATAGAACGATCACAGGGGCTCTGTGATCATTCCAGAGAGAAGAACGGTCAGATACGTTTACAACAGCTGACCGTTCTTCTCTCAGTGGGGAGCGATCGCGGGTGTCAGATGGCAATCAGAGCCATCTGACACAGGCATCGGAGTCATTGCTGCCAAGTGGGGGCGGGAGCGTGCTGCCACACGCTCGCCCTCTTGCTGCAGGCATGGGGCCGACGTATAGAGCCGCCTGCCCCATGCAGAGTCCCCGCTGCCAAGTGGGGGCGGGAGCGTGCCGCCGCATGCTCACCCCCTAGCTGCAGGCACGGGACTGACGTATAGAGCTGCCTGCCCCGTGCATCTGAGTCCCCGCTGATGAGTGGAGGCTGGAGCGTGCCGCCGCCGCGCGCTCGCCCCCTAGCTGCAGGCACAGGACCGACGTATACCTACATCGGTTTGCGCAGGCGGGGCTGCCTGACGCAGCCACCAAAAGAAAGCTCTATTTGTGCGAAAAAAAATAATATAAATGTCATTTGTGTACAGTGTTGCATGACCGCACAATTTCCAGTTCAAGTAGCGCAGTGATGAATAGTAAAAAATGCCCTGATCATAGAAGGGGGGGAAACCTTCCAGAGGTCAAGTGGTTAAAATAACGCAGTGCCAAATCGCAAAATATTGCCTGGTCATTAAGGAGGCAAATCCTTCCAGTCCAGAAGTGGTTAAATACCACCAAAAGAACGCTCTATTAGTGTGAAAAAAATGATATAAATGTCATTTGTGTACAGTGTTGCATGACCGTACAATTTCCAGTTAAAGTAGCGCAGTGATGAATAGTAAAAAATGCCCTGGTCATGAAGGTGGGAAAACCTTCCAGAGGTGAAGTGGTTAAAAAAAAATAAAAAAGAAATGTTCTTATGATATACAATGCACAGAGTAAAGTAATTGTCATCCAGCTTAGAGTTCACATCTACTTTAAGGAGTTAAACCGATGAAGCTGGCAGCCGGGGGCCGACGCCGAGGCGTAAAATTGGCTGCCGATGGCTGGAAACCGGGAGCCAGCCGCTTCCCCCGCTGCGTTCTGTTTGCAGACTGCAGGTTTACATCTTGACCATTTTAATTAGCAGACAGAATTTAGGTTCAAAACGCAGCTGGCACACCGACTCGTGGCAAGGTGCACCTGTCCCCCAGAGGAGCGGCTCAGGGGAATAGAAGCCAAGCAAGCGATTTGCCGCACGTGCTGATTAATTGCCATTGCTAGCCTGGCTGAGCATCCAGGCCGCCTCTGGGTATCGCAGCAGAACAGGGGACGGGGCCGCAGGGCTTTCTGCCTCCCAAATTCTCCTCTCTATAAACGACAGCCATTCAAAATTGCAACAACAAAAAAAAAAAAGTGGAGAGGAGAATCTTCCTCCTCTGTCTTATTTCCCCCAAGTCCTTCAATAATGCATAGAGGTGCTTTATGAAATGTTAGGAGGAGCGACCATCTCCAGCAAGTTACAAATCAGCTGTGTAAGGGCTAAACAGATGGACGCGGGGCTCGGTGGGCCAAAACGCACGGCGCACGTAACATGTTCTTTAATCTCTCAACTGGAAATGCGTGACTCCGAAAATAGGCAGGTCCCTCGCTGCCACTTCTGCCTTCTACACAAAAGTTTCTCGTTAGAGAGATCCAGATTGCCGGCAAGGTAACGGGGAAATAACAGCTGCAAGGAAGCAATTCCGAAAAACAAGGGCGGAATGTTTTCTTTTCTTTTTTTTGCAGAAGGAACAAATTAACTACTTGCCAACTGCCCGCCACAGAGATAGTGCAACTCAGCTGCATGAACTAACGTATAGGTACATCGGTTCGCAGGAACGTGTGCACACGCCCCCATTAGGTAGCGGGGAAGCCGATCCACGGGGCCAGTGCCCGCGATTGCCGCCGGGCACCCGCGATCCCCCCCGTGGAGAGAGAACGACAGTCTGCGCCGCCGGGCACCCGCGATCCCCCCCCGTGAAGAGAGAACGACAGTCTGCGCCGCCGGGCACCCGCAATCCCCCCCTTGGAGAGAGAACGACAGTCTGCGCCGCCGGGCACCCGCGATCCCCCCCGTGGAGAGAGAACGACAGTCTGCGCCGCCGGGCACCCGCGATCCCCCCCCGTGAAGAGAGAACGACAGTCTGAGCCGCCGGGCACCCGCGATCCCCCCCCCATGGAGAGAGAACGACAGTCTGTGCCGCCGGGCACCCGCGATCCCCCCGTGGAGAGAGAACGACAGTCTGCACCGCCGGGCACCCGCGATCCCCCCCCCCCCCGTGGAGAGAGAACGACAGTCTGCGCCGCCGGGCACCCGCGATCCCCCCCCCCCCATGGAGAGAGAACGTCAGTCTGTGCCGCCGGGCACCCGCGATCCCCCCGTGGAGAGAGAACGACAGTCTGCACCGCCGGGCACCCGCGATCCCCCCCCCCGTGGAGAGAGAACGACAGTCTGCGCCGCCGGGCACCCGCGATCCCCCCCGTGGAGAAAGAACGACAGTCTGCGCCGCCGGGCACCCGCGATCCCCCCCCCCCCCGTGGAGAAAGAACGACAGTCTGCGCCGCCGGGCACCCGCGATCCCCCCCCCGTGGAGAAAGAACGACAGTATGCGCCGCCGGGCACCCGCTATCCCCCCCCCCCCCCGTGGAGAGAGAACGACAGTCTGCGCCGCCAGGCACCCGCAATCCCCCCCCCAATGGAGAGAGAACGGCAGTCTGCTGTTGTAAACACAGCAGACCACTGTTCTCTCTGGAATGATCACAGAGCTCCTCTGATCCTCCTATTTAGGATCGCAGGTCTCTGTGTTGATTCCACAAGCCCACCCCCTCACAGTTAGAAAGCACCACCTAGGCTCACATTTAACCCTTTGATCACCCCTATCATGCGCGCTGATTGGCTTGATGGGGAGTCAATCTGCGGGTCCAGCAGGCCCGATGTCTGCCGGCTACCCACGATCGTTCCCGAGAGACACAGAACGGCGGTCTGCCTATGTAAAATAGGCAGATCGCCGTTCTGATCGGGAGGAAGATAGAGATTTTGTGTTTCTGCTAAGCAAGAACACAGGTGTCTGTGTTCCCCCAGTCAGAGCACCTCCCCCACACAGTTGGCAAGCACTCCCTAGGGACATATTTAACCCTGATGTTAACCCCTTCCCTGCCAGTGTCATTATTACAGTAACAGTGCATATTTTTAGCACTGATTACTGTAGTAATGTCACTGGTCCCCTCAAAAGTGTCAAAAATGTCAGTTAGGGGTCCGATCTGTCTGCCGCAATGTCATAGTCCCACTAAAAATCGCAGATCGCCGCCATTACTAGTAAAAAAAATAAATTAATTAATTAATAAAAATGACATAAATCTTGTCCCTAGTTTGTAGACATGATAACTTTTGTACAAACCAATCAATATACACTCATTGGGAATTTTTTTTTTTTACTAAAAATATGTAGCAGAATACGAATTGGCCTAAAATGATGAAAACATTTGATTGTATCATTTTTTTTTTTTATTGGGAATGTTATATAGCAGAATGTGAAAAATATTGTTTTTTTAGAATTAGAAGGTAAATCTAAAGGAAATCTAAAAACAAAAGTTGTATAGTGTGTATCCAGCTTAACTCTTGCTGAGGCCCAGACTGCAATCCCTTACTCAGTAATGCTCAGAAATCCTGCCTGCAGGGGCAGCAGCCCCAAGAGAACAGGAACCTTCCCTGGATTCTTACTGGGCAGTGGAATCTCCCTACCCTATATTCTGGAAACTTCTTCCAGAAACAGGTGAAACCCACCTCAGGCCCCAGGCCTGGAAATATTGCTACATGTAGAACTCCAATTGATTCCCCCTCTTTGGTCTGTACAGCTCTGATTGATCCCTCTTTGGTCTGTACAGCTCTAATTGATCCCTCTTTGGTCTGTACAGCTCTGATTGATCCCTCTTTGGTCAGTACAGCTCTGATTGATCCCTCTTTGGTCTGTACAGCTCTGATTGATCCCTCTTTGGTCTGTACAGCTCTGATTGATCCCTCTTTGGTCAGTACAGCTCTGATTGATCCCTCTTTGGTCAGTTCAGCTCTGATTGATCCCTCTTTGGTCTGTACAGCTCTGATTGATCCCTTTTTGGTCAGTTCAGCTCTGATTGATCCCTCTTTGGTCAGTTCAGCTCTGATTGATCCCTCTTTGGTCTGTACAGCTCTGATTGATCCCTCTTTGGTCAGTTCAGCTCTGATTGATCCCTCTTTGGTCTGTACAGCTCTGATTGATCCCTCTTTGGTCAGTACAGCTCTGATTGATCCCCCTTTGGTCAGTTCAGCTCTGATTGATCCCTCTTTGGTCTTTACAGCTCTGATTGATCCCTCTTTGGTCTGTACAGCTCTGATTGATCCCTTTTTGGTCAGTTCAGCTCTGATTGATCCCTCTTTGGTCAGTTCAGCTCTGATTGATCCCCCTTTGGTCTGTACAGCTCTGATTGATCCCTCTTTGGTCTGTACATCTATGATTGATCCCTCTTTGGTCTGTACAGCTCTGATTGATCCCTCTTTGGTCTGTACAGCTCTGATTGATCCCCCTTTGGTCTGTACAGCTCTGATTGATCCCTCTTTAGTCTGTACAGCTCTGATTGATCCCTCTTTGGTCTGTACAGCTCTGATTGATCCCTCTTTGGTCTGTACAGCTCTGATTGATCCCTCTTTGGTCTGTACAGCTCTGATTGATCCCTCTTTAGTCTGTACAGCTCTGATTGATCCCTCTTTGGTCTGTACAGCTCTGATTGATCCCTCTTTAGTCTGTACAGCTCTGATTGATCCCTCTTTGGTCTGTACAGCTCTGATTGATCCCTCTTTGGTCTGTACAGCTCTGATTGATCCCTCTTTGGTCAGTACAGCTCTGATTGATCCCTCTTTGGTCTGTACAGCTCTGATTGATCCCTCTTTGGTCTGTACAGCTCTGATTGATCCCTCTTTAGTCTGTACAGCTCTGATTGATCCCTCTTTGGTCTGTACAGCTCTGATTGATCCCTCTTTGGTCTGTACAGCTCTGATTGATCCCTCTTTGGTCTGTACAGCTCTGATTGATCCCTCTTTGGTCTGTACAGCTCTGATTGATCCCTCTTTAGTAGGTAACAGTCTCAGTTAGATCAGCAACAGCCCCTTACAGGCTAGGAACTCTCAGTCCCTTAGAAAATATCACAATGTGAGTAACTCCAACTCCCTTGTAGACAGGAGTCCAGCTCTACCACTGCAGGAAATGTTAGCCCACCAGGCTACTCTTCCACCAGCCTAGGTAATCAAATACCACTAAAATAAAGCTCTATTTCTGTGAAAAACAATTATATAAATTTCAAAAATAAAAATTCCAGAGGTAATCAAATACCATCAAAGCAAAGCTCTATTTCTGCGAAAAAAAATGATACAAAAATTTTATTTGTGTGTAGTGTTGTATGACTGCGTAATTGGCAAATAAAATAGCGCAGTACCGAATAGCAAAGAAATGGTCTGGTCATGAAGGGGGGGGGGGGGGTAGAATCTTCCAGAGGTCAAGTGTCTACAGACCTAACGAGTCAGTTAGTAGCGGGAAATGAGAATTAGGCAGTCAGAGCTGTGAATATTTCATCTTTGCTTCCCACCGGTATGATCATCAATAATTAGCAGCATGTTAGCTTTGATGAAGGGGGATTTGCGAGCCCCGAAATGCGTTGGCTATGCCTTCTGACCTCTCGTTGGGATCATAATCAATAAACATTTACTGGACTTATTATTGATTTGTGGTGCTCTCATCCTTGTATATATATATATATTAGTCAATATCAGTTTAGCATGCCTTACCAATCACACTTGATGAATAGGAGCAGCTGAGTCTAAGAATCACGGAGGAAGGATGATGATAGAACGTTGGATGGTTTATAGAAACTCCCCCATGACTCCAGCCTGACACTGAGCTCATTGAGCCCAAACAATCCTGCAATTTCTGAACAATTTATAAGGTAATGTACATTTTTTTGGGACCCTCCAGTGCTATAGGACTGCACAGAACACGTAATGAAGACCTTCCTTTGACACTTACATACATGAGGGCTCTCTTAATGACACGGCCGATGTCCCGCCTCCATTCCGGGATGTCGGGGTTGTAGTCGTCCAGATTGGGAGAGAAGGACAAGCGGAGTGACTGGAACTGTTCTGGAATAAAGGATTCAGAGAACGCTGTCAGGGTCTATTACAGGAGAACATGGAAATGAGACCACCATACACAGGAGGACCCCACTAAACGTCACTTTATAGGTTCAATAAGGAGCTGAAACACCACTCCAAATCACCCCTCCTAGCACAAATCCTTGACCCCCAAAATTTCCCCTCCAAGTACACATCCTCTACCCCCAATCCAAACCCCCTCCTCCCAGCACAAATCCCCCCTTCTAGCACAAATGCCCCCCCCCCACTCCAAATCCCCACTTCCCAGGACAAATCCCCCCTTCTAGCACACCCCCCCCTCCAAATCCCCCCTCCTAGCACAAGTACCCACTAATCATTCCTAATAGCACAAATACCATCCCTACCATATTACCTCTTCTAGCAAAAAAAAAAAAAAAAATCCCCCCTCCTAGCACAAATCCTTTTCCCCCCATCCCCCTCCCAGCACAAATCCCCCCTTCTAGCACAAATCATTTTCCCCATCCCCCTCTCCCAACACAGATCCCTCAAAATCACCACTCCTAGCACACACACCCAAATTTCACCTCCTAGTACAAATACCCCCTAATAATTCCTAATAGCCCAAATGCCCCTCCCTACCATATTACCTCTTCTAGCAAACCCCCCCCCCCCCCAAAAAAAAAAACAAAAAACAAACCCTCCTACTAGCACAAATCCTCTTCCCCCATACCCCCTGCTAGCACAAATTCCCCCCAAAATGTCCCCTCTTCTAGCATACATAGCCCCCCCCCCCCCAAATCCCCTTCCTACCATATTACCTCTTCTAGCAAAAAAAAAAAAAAAATCACCACTCCTAGCACACATACACAACCAAATGTCCCCTCCTAGCACACATACCCCCCCCCCCCCCAATCATCCCTATTAGCACAAATCCCCTCCCAACCATAACCCCCTTCTAGCAGAAATCCTCTTCCTTCATCCTCCTCCCAACACAAATACCCCCCCACCCACCAAATTTCCCCTCCTAGCACAAATAGGGAATAAGAGCCACAACATCCCTTAGTAAAAGCAGCTCACAGTAAACTCACCAAACACTGGCTAGGCACACATTTAAACCTTTAATCGCCCTAAATGTTAACTCCTTCCCAGCCATTTTCATCAGTACAGTGACATTGCATATTTTGAGCACTGATCACTGTATTGGTGTCACTGGTCCCCACAATGTGTCAGCTAGTGGCAGACTACCCGCCATACTATCACAGTCCTGCTATATGTCACTGATCGCCACCATTTCTAGTATAAAAAACGAAAAAATTTCCAGAATAAATCCCGAAATTTGTAGACGCTATAACGTTTGCTTCAACCAATCAATATACGCATCAATATACGCCTATTGGGATTTTTTTTTTAACCAAAAATATGTAGCAGAATTTATATTGGCCAAAATTTAAGAAGAAATTAGATATTTTTTTTTGGGATGTTTTATTGGTTTTTTTTTTTTTTTTTTTTTAAACATTGTTCATTGTTTGTTTATAGCATAAAAAATAAAAAAATCCAGTGGTGAATACCACCAAAATAAAAATACCACCAAAATAAAAAATATACCAAAATAAAAAAATACCACCAAAAGAAAAAATACACCAAAATAAAAATACCACCAAAATAAAAATACCACCAAAATAAAAAATACACCAAAACAAAAATACCACCAAAACAAAAATACCACCAAAATAAAATTACCACCAAAATAAAAATACCACCAAAGTAAAAAATACACCAAAATAAAAATACCACCAAAATAAAAAATACCACCAAAATAAAAATACCACCAAAAGAAAAATACCACCAAAAGAAAAATACCACCAAAATAAAAAATACCACCAAAAGAAAAATACCACCAAAAGAAAAATACCACCAAAGTAAAAAATACACCAAAATAAAAAATACACCAAAACAAAAATACCACCAAAAGAAAAACACCACCAAAAGAAAAATACAACCAAAATAAAAAATACCGCCAAAAGAAAAATACCACCAAAAGAAAAATACCACCAAAGTAAAAAATACACCAAAATAAAAATACCACCAAAATAAAAAATACACCAAAATAAAAATACCACCAAAAGAAAAATACCACCAAAGTAAAAAATACACCAAAATAAAAATACCACCAAAATAAAAAATACACCAAAATAAAAATACCACCAAAAGAAAAATACCACCAAAAGAAAAATACAACCAAAAGAAAAATACCACCAAAAGAAAGCTCTATTTGTGGGGAAAAATAATATAAATTTAGTTTGGGTACAGCGTCACATGAGTGTGCAATTGTCAGTTAAAGTAACGCAGTGTCGAACAGCAAAAAAATGGTCTGGTCATGAAGTGGGGGGGGGGGGGTAAATCTTCCGGAGGTCTAGTGGGTAAAGTGGAACTCTGGGCATATTAAAAAAGAAATAAAGTCTGAACTCCAGACACAAGCTATAATGTAACCACACAGGCTATAAATCCACTGCCTACTATCAAAAACCACAATAAGCCCCGGTTCATACTACCGCCCAATCCCAGCATGACTTCTTTCATAGAAGTCAATGCAAGTCCTGCCAAAGCCACATCAAAAGTAGTGCAGGAACTTTTTTTTAAGTTGGAGCGACTCAATTCGCTCCTATTAGAAAAGTTCCATTGCACTGAATGGGGTGTGACTTCTGATGTGACGTGCTCCAAAGTCGTTGTGAATGTGAACCGGGTCCGACACTTCTTTCAAAGCTGGCCTTTAGGCAGACAGATACCAATGAATAACATTCGACCTGTACAGGAAATAGCAGGAGGACATTCCATGTTGTCCCAATCACAGAGAACGAATGAACTAGCTAGGCCAAACTTTTTATAAGAGAAATGGTGTGGTGATAAAACCAACTAACCTGCGCAAAAGGATGTGAAAACCAATTAAATAAAGAATAAAAATATATATAACAAAATATAAAAATAGTGTAGGAGAATTCCTAAAATTAGAAGCTGCAATCAGCACATGAATACGTAGAATGTGAAAAAATAAATATATAATACTAAATATAAGATTGCGCTCAACTAAACACTAGTGTAAACATAAACTTGTGTGCAAAAATAAATATATATCAATAAATATGTGCAAAATGTGGATTAGTATATATAGTGAAAAAATACTATATATACTAATCCACATTTTGCACATATTTAGTAATATATATTTATTTTTTCACAAACTTTTTATAAGCTCTCATTTGTACAAATGAAGTGGAGATTGGAGGAGCCTTCTGGGGGGAGGGGTAAAGAAGAGCGGACAGCCTTGCCTCGGCCTACAGACCGGCCCTTTGTAGTTTTAATTGTGAAATCGCAGAGCTGGAGAGCTTGGAGTAGCAGACGGGTTTAGGCAATACGGCCCCATAAAGGGCATTTTTCTACAATAAAACCTACAATTAGACATTTCCAGCAGACGATACATTGTAATTAAAAACACTAAATGATATATTTATCACCCCCCCAGCCCTCCGCAATTTGCGATTTTAAGCCGTATATTTAAACTAATGATTTACAACTAAATGCAAAAAAACTAAATTAAGTAAAATAAGTCAAGTGGCCATTATATGCGGCGGTACGCCACCGCGCAGGTTAGTAATTATCCAATTAGGTGCGTGCATGGACTGAATGGTCGGCATTACCTGGCGGGATGGAAAGTTGCATTAATCTGTCTGCTAAAGATATCCGTCCATGGGATTACTAATGAGCCAAACATCTACACAATATAGATTTCTATTCCACCCCACAGGGAAAATTACCCATTGTACTGGAAGTGGTGCTCCGGCCTTCCCTTCAGTCTGCCAGTGCCGGATCCTCTCCTCTCCTCTACTCACATCACTTTCACTGCACACTGCAAGCTTCTCACAACGTGCATTAGAAGCTGCAACAAGTCAGATAGAACCCCCCCTTTATTTCCTAAGTGGAGGATGTCCAGTGCTGGGACAAGGTCTGCTAGAGTCTAAGGCCAACATTCTAGACTGTGCCGCCCCCCCCCCACCATGTATGAGCAAACCACCGCCCCCCCCCCCCCCAAAAAAAAAAAAATTGAGCACTAATCTGCATGCTTATCCTCTAAGCATACATTTCCCCTCCTTCCAAAACAAATCCACTTCCCCTGCTGAAATCCCCCCCCCCCCCAGCACAAATGCTCTCCCCTTCAAAAAAAAAATACAAATTCACCCCTTCTAGCACAAATCCCTCAAAATTCCTCTCCGAATACACATCCTCTTTCCGTCCCCTCTACTCCTAGCACAAACACCCCCCCCCCCATTCAGTCCTACCAGCACAAATCCTCTCCAAAAGCTATTTCCCCTCCTAGCAAAAATTCACTCCCCCCCCACCTCCCTTCTAGCGCAAATCCTCTCCCCAAAAAAATGCCCCCTCCAAGCACAACCCCCCCATTCAGTCCTACTAGCACAAATCATCTCCAAAACCGTTTCCCCTCCTAGCACAAATAGCCCCCCCATCTCCCCGCTAGCTCAAATCCTCTCCTCAAAAAAGTGTCCCCTCCAAGCACAAATCCCCCCCCCATTCAGTCCTTTTAGCACAAATCTTCTCCCAAAACAATTTCCCATCCTAGCAACCCCCCCCCCCCCCCCAAATCTCCCTGCTAGCTTAAATCCTTAAATCCTCTCCCCAAAGAAATGTCCCCTCCTAGCACAAATCCCCCCTTTCTCCCCGCTAGCTTAGATCCTCTCCCCAAAAAAGTGTCCCCCTCCAAGCACAAATCTCCCCCCCCCATTCAGTCCTTCTAGCACAAATCTCTCCAAAAAAAATGCCCCTCCTAGCATAAATACCACCCCCTCCCCCTTTAGCTCCCTCCTAGTTCAAATCCCCACTCCCCCAAAGAAATGTCCCCTCCAATCACAACCCCCCCCCCTCCACATCTTCCTCCTAGCTCAAATCCACCCCCCCCCCCCCCCAACAAAAAAAAAAAATTCTCTCCTATCACAGATCCCTCCTCCCAGCACAAATCCTCTCCAAATCAATTTCCACTCCTAGCACAATTCCCCCCCCCCCCCCACCATATGACCTTTCCTAGCACAAACCCCCCCCCCTCCTAGCACAAATTCCCCATCACCCCCCCCACTCCAAACCCCCCTCCTAGCACAAATCTCCCCCATTTCCCTCCTAGCTCACCACCCCCCCTCCAAAAAAAAATCCCCTTTAAGTACAAATCCTCCCTTCTAGCACAAATTCTCTCCAAAAACAATTTCCCTCCCCCTCTAACATATTACCTTTTCTAGCACAAACTCCCAAAGCTCCCCTCCTAGCACAAATCCTCTTCCCCCATCCCCCCTCCCAACACAAATCCCCCTAAATCACCACTCCTAGCACTTCTCCCCAAATGTCCCCTTTTAGAACAATTCTTACCCCCTGCTGCCCCCCAAATCCCCCCTCCAAGCACAAATCTCCTCCCCCCAATCTCCACTTTGTGTCCCCCTACCTCACATGATACCACAGTGCCCAGGGGCCCCTCCTGCCCACCTCTTTCCCCGGTCCTGACATCCACCATCGTTTAGCTTTTCTGACTGTCCTTGGTCCGCCCCTTTTCTTCATTGGATTTCAGTTCTTCCAATCATGGAGGCTCAGGATTACAAGTGGGCGTTACCTAGGCTGGTTTGCATTGCAAATACAGCCTTGGAATGCCTTCTCCTCCAGACTGACCACTATATTTTATAAATGTGCATGACCCCTCCCACTGCTTACATCAGAGCTGAGAGGAGTACGGCGGGAGGGTGCTGTGATGTTTTCAGGAAGCTATGTACCGCACCCTGGTGGCCCCTCCCACCAGCCATAATCTGCTTGCAGTGCACAGAGAAGCACAGAGACCTAGTGATTGCATCACTGGGTCTTAAATAAGGCACACAATTAAAATAGACAAAGTTTTGATTAAATATGTAATTTGCATGTTGATTAGGGGGGAGGTGGAGGTGGGGGTGGAGGGGAGGGACCTGGGAAGCCAAAATGGGTGGGTGTAAAATAAGTGGGAAGAGGTGCAGCGCTGCATTAGCGGTAAGTCTTCGGGGATCGCTCTGGGGATCGGGTTCATATAACTTCTTCAATGCATCGCTTGGACTGGAACTGGCCTTGGATGGAAACTTGTACTCAGAGATCACAGACAGATCTGAAAATACAAACCGCCTGGCTGTCTGATTTCAGTACTTTGACTCACTGATCAAACATACCAGAAAGTCAGCAATCTGCTTATTGTTTGCCTTCCCCGCTTCCTCTTTCCTCCTCATCAACTTGCTAATAAAATGTCTCAGTTTCCATTTTAATTTCATACCTCATTTTAGACCCAATGATGTCCTCACTGGGTCTCTGTGCTTCTCTATGCATGATAGCTGATGGAGGTGCAGGCAGGGGGCTGTATACACACTATATTACCAAAAGTATTGGGACGCCTGCCTTTACATACACATTAATGACATCCCAGTCTCAGTCCATAGTTGGCCCACCCTTTGCAGCTATAACAGCTTCAACTCTTCTGGGAAGGCTGTCCACAAGGTTTAGGAGTGTGTCTATGGGAATGTTTCACCATTCTTCCAGAAGGGCATTTGTGAAGTCAGGCATATATATTGGATGAGAAGGCCTGGCTCGCAGTCTGCGCACTTATTCATCCCAAAGGTGTTCTATTGGGTTGAGGTCAGGACTATCAAGTTCTTACACCCCAAACTCGCTCATCCATGTCTTTATGGACCTTGCTTTGTGCACTGGTCCAAATCATTTGGTGGAGGGGGGGGGGGGGATTATGGTGTGGGTTTGTTTTTCAGGGGTTTGGCTTGGCCCTCTAGTTCCAGTGGAAAGGGAGAAGAAACCCCCCTAATGGGACTTTAACAGTCTTTATCCGGATGGTCAGGGCTTTTTTTCAGCGGGAATGTGGGGAACGCAGTTCCGGCTCCTCCAATGGGTGCTGGAGGGTCTACTGATGCTGGCTGCTGGGAGATCTATTGTTACCGTATGGGGATCTAGTTTTGCATGGCAATCTATTGTTGCTGGTGGAGGATCTTTTGATACTAAGGGTTAATTGTTGCTAGAAGGGATCTACTGTTTAGGGAGGGGTCCACTGTTGCTGGCTGCTAGAGAGTCTATTAAAGTTGACTGCTGGGAGATCTTTTTCTGCTGCTGGGGGGGGGGGGTCTATTGCTGCTGGCTGTGGGGGATCTATTTTATTGCTTTTCTTGTTATAACCTAATACTATACATTCCAATACAAAATTATACTTGCCTCTATATTCTCCAAAAGGGGCTGTACTGGAAGCTGGGTAGGGGGTGGAACCAAGGGTCAGTGCTCGGAGGTTGGAAGTGGTGGAACCAAGGGTCAGTGCTCGGAGGTTGGAAGGGGTGGAACCAAGGGTCAGTGCTCGGAGGTTGGAAGGGGTGGAACCAAGGGTCAGTGCTCGGAGGTTGGAAGGGGTGGAACCAAGGGTCAGTGCTCGGAGGTTGGAAGGGGTGGAACCAAGGGTCAGTGCTCGGAGATTGGAAGGGGTGGAACCAAGGGTCAGTGCTCGGAGGTTGGAAGGGGTGGAACCAAGGGTCAGTGCTCGGAGGTTGGAAGGGGTGGAACCAAGGGTCAGTGTTCGGAGGTTGGAAGGGGTGGAACCAAGGGTTAGTGCTCGGAGGTTGGAAAGGGTGGAACCAAGGGTTAGTGCTCGGAGGTTGGAAGGGGTGGAACCAAGGGTCAGTGCTCGGAGGTTGGAAGGGGTGGAACCAAGGGTCAGTGATCGGAGGTTGGAAGGGGAGGAACCAATGGTCAGTGCTCGGAGGCTGGAAGGGGTGGAACCAAGGGTCAGTGCTCGGAGGTTGGAAGGGGTGGAACCAAGGGTTAGTGCTCGGAGGTGGGTAGGGGGCGGAGACACAAAGTAACTTAGAAGGGGGAGTTCCTGCACCTATTCTCTGAGAAAAAAAGCCCTGCTGATGGTTAATAATAACCCAAATTGTGGTCATTATTAACCATCAGGATAAAGACTGTTAAAGTCCCATTAGGGGGGTTTCTTCTCCCTTTACTTTTTGTTTTAGGGATGTGGGTCTTATCCGTTACCTCCCCCATTCACTAGCCATTTCTGTTCCTTAGTTCCAGTGAAGGGAACTCTTAAGGCATCAGCATACCAAGACATTTTGGACAATTTTATGCTCCCAACTTTGTGGGAACAGTTTGGGGATGGCCCCTTCCTGTTCCAACATGACTGCGCACCAGTGCACAAAGCAAGGTCCATAAAGACATGGATGAGCGAGTTTGGGGTGGAGGAACTTGACTGTCCTGCACAAAGTGACCTCAACCCGATAGAACACCTTTGCGAGGAATTAGAGCGGAGACTGCGAAGCAGAACTTCTCGTCCACATCAGTGTCTGACCTGGCAAATGTGCTTCTTGAAGAATGGTCAAACATTTCCATAGATGAAATCCTATGAAAATATCACAGCAAATAGGACAGATCCACTTTAACAACAAAAAAGTCATGGATAGTGGTGAAGATACCTGCAGGAGCGGTTGCCTCATCCCAGCTATATCCTTTACTGTTACACCACTGGGAACATCTATTTAAAAAGATATTGGACAAACAACACACACATTCCTGCAGGCTGGGCGAAATTTCCCCGTATTTCTGTAAAAGAGTCATTCTTATGATCGTCAGCTCCATCTAGTGGCCAAACGCTGAATAATTTCTCATTGGGGTATTAAAGAAAACTTTACCCCATTTTGACCACTAGCTGGAGCCAATGATCATAGGGATTAACCACTTGCCTAGCAGGGCAGTTTTTACATTTCTTTTCACTCATGTTAAAATCTGTATTTTTTTTGCTAGATATTACTATAAACCACCCACAAATACACATTTTCTGAAAGCAGAGACCCAGGAAAATAAAATGGTTGTCGTTGCAATTTTTTATTTCACATATTTGGGCAGTTATATATCAAACGCATATTTAAAAAGAAAAATATATATATATATACATACACACACACACACACACAAACACACACACACACACACACATATATATATATGTATATATATATATATATATATATATATATATACACAGTGCCTTGCGAAAGTATTCGGCCCCCTTGAACTTTGCGGCCTTTTGCCACATTTCAGGCTTCAAACATAAAGATAAAAAACTGTAATTTTTTGTGAAGAATCAACAACAAGTGGGACACAATCATGAAGTGGAATGAAATTTATTGGATATTTCAAACTATGTTAACAAATAAAAAACTGAAAAATTGGGCGTGCAAAATTATTCAGCCCCTTTACTTTCAGTGCAGCAAACTCTCTCCAGAAGTTCAGTGAGGATCTCTGAATGATCCAATGTTGACCTAAATGACTAATGATGATAAATAGAATCCACCTGTGTGTAATCAAGTCTCCGTATAAATGGGCCTGCACTGTGATAGTCTCAGAGGTCCGTTTAAAGCGCAGAGAGCATCATGAAGAACAAGGAACACACCAGGCAGGTCCGAGATACTGTTGTGGAGAAGTTTAAAGCCGGATTTGGATACAAAAAGATTTCCCAAACTTTAAACATCCCAAGGAGCACTGTGCAAGCGATAATATTGAAATGGAAGGAGTATCAGACCACTGCAAATCTACGAAGACCTGGCCGTCCCTCTAAACTTTCAGCTCATACAAGGAGAAGACTGATCAGAGATGCAGCCAAGAGGCCCATGATCACTCTGGATGAACTGCAGAGATCTACAGCTGAGGTGGGAGACTCTGTCCATAGGACAACAATCAGTCGTATACTGCACAAATCTGGCCTTTATGGAAGAGTGGCAAGAAGAAAGCCATTTCTTAAAGATATCCATAAAAAGTGTCATTTAATGTTTGCCACAAGCCACCTGGGAGACACCAAACATGTGGAAGAAGGTGCTCTGGTCAGATGAAACCAAAATCAAACTTTGGCAACAATGCAAAACGTTATGTTTGGCGTAAAAGCAACACAGCTCATCACCCTGAACACACCATCCCCACTGTCAAACATGGTGATGGCAGAATCATGGTTTGGGCCTGCTTTTCTTCAGCAGGGACAGGGAAGATGAAAATTGATGGTAAGATGGATGGAGCCAAATACAGGACCATTCTGGAAGAAAACCTGATGGAGTCTGCAAAAGACCTGAGACTGGCACGGAGATTTGTCTTCCATCAAGACAATGATCCAAAACATAAAGCAAAATCTACAATGGAATGGTTCACAAATAAACATATCCAGGTGTTAGAATGGCCAAGTCAAAGTCCAGACCTGAATCCAATCGAGAATCTGTGGAAAGAACTGAAAACTGCTGTTCACAAACGCTCTCCATCCAACATCACTGAGCTCAAGCTGTTTTGCAAGGAGGAATGGGCAAAAATTTCAGTCTCTCGATGTGCAAAACTGATAGAGACATACCCCAAGCGACTTACAGCTGTAATCGCAGCAAAAGGTGGCGCTACAAAGTATTAACTTAAGGGGGCTGAATAATTTTGCAAGCCCAAATTTCAGTTTTTTATTTGTTTACAAAGTTTGAAATATCCAATAAATTTCGTTCCACTTCATGATTGTGTCCCACTTGTTGTTGATTCTTCACAAAAAATTACAGTTTAATATCTTTATGTTTGTAGCCTGAAATGTGGCAAAGGGTCGCAAAGTCCCCCCTCCCCCCTCAAAAAAAAAAACACACAAAAACAGGAAAGTCCCCATAGGCAGCACTTTAAAAATCTTTATAGGTCATCAGTTTAAAGTTAAGCCTGTGTCTGTGTCTCTCCTTGCAGCAGCTGAAAGCTGGCAGGAGGGGGGAGAAACGTTTTTTTTTAACTGCTGCAGAGAGCCACACGTGGCTTTCCTTCTGAAATTGCCCCTCTGCCCGACCACACCAATTCACTGTGCTGTTGGGGCCCCTGCTGTGTGCCCGGGTCCCCCACAGGAGGACTGGTAGTCCCCCCCCTATCAGCGGCCCTGGTCACATGTCCCACTCACCATAGACGGCGATGGTTTTGGTGTCCTGTAGGATGGCGTTGCCTGCGGTCACCTGGACGGTGATGCTGTTCATGCCCTCTGCCACGAAGGTGAAGGAGATAGTTCTGTCCAGGGTGATGATTGGCTGCAGAGGAAGGAGAAAAAAAAAGGAGAGATGAGAAATGTAAAAGAAGGGCTGTGCTAACCTGTGTGGATAGTCCTTGGCACAGAGTATATATCGGATGTATTGTAGAGGTCTAGCCGGCATCTGCAGAGCGTAGGCTGAGAGCGCAGCCCTGGGAATCCGCCTGTTTTCTGTAAAAACATTGGAGCCGTGAGAAATAACTGATGTAATGGACTTTTTTTTTTTTGACACAATCCACCGTGTGCCTGTTTGCTGGAGAAAGGATAAGAGATTCCTTTAAAGTATAACTCCATTTTTGTTGATACAAAAACATCCCCCTCTGGGTGATTTCTGTACAATACAAGGATTATAACAAACTTTGTTGCAGATTCCTACATTTTGTTATTCTGAAGAAATCATTGTTTGTTCCTCTGTGCTGAGTGGGTCTAATGGTAGTGGTTTCATAATTATCTATCAGCTGTGTCAGCTGCAGAGCACTAATGAGGAAATCTGCTGGGCCTGCACACCTTTAGACGTGTTCCTATTGGGAGTATCTTATCACAAATGACATTTTTGTTGCAGGGGATGCCAGAAATCTGACTTGTATCTTAGTGCAGACATCTGGGAAAATTGGTGAGCCAATCACACAAGCAGGAAATGATGTTTCTGGGGGTGTGGTCAGTATACATTCTGTGTACAGAACATCTCCAGGTAGCATAGGCGTCCCCAGAACTTTTTTCAGGGGGGGCATCAATTTAAGGTCACCCATGCTCCGCCCCTTTTTGACTATGTCATGAAAGCGAGCTCAGTCACTGTGCAAGCCATGCCTTGTGAATATTTATTTTTAAAGGGGAAACGGCAGAATTTTTTTAAAATCATTTGTTAACCTAAAAAAAAAAAAAAAAAATGATCCTGTTCCCTAAAAGCATGTTATACAGCACAGTGCTTGTGATGTGTAATTTGGCCCCTTCTATCACCTAAAATACCGGTCTGATCCTGCCTGGCTATGTTCTCCCCTCTGTAAACTGACCACGGTATACCATGGCCGCTGAGCCCTGACAATGTGGTCAGTCTATGTGCCTCCATCATCCGCAGCCCTCCTGTCCTCCTCTGTCCTCCCTCCCTGCCTCTCTGCTCCTGTGTCAGTGCCCGCCCCCTCCCCCCCTCCTGCTGCTGTAGGTTCATTTAAAGTTTCATATCCTGTCTACGTCCGTTTAATAACCATGTGTGCCCCTGTGTCTGTGTTTTATAAAAATAAGCCGCTCTTTACCAGTTTTCAGAGCGCCATTTGCCGCTCACGTGACCCGCCGCCTCTTTCCTCCTCTCAGCCTCTCCTCCTCCCCTCCTGACTGACGTCAGCCAGGAATCTTCAGCCCCTTCTGACTGACGTCAGTGGGGAATCCTCAGCCTCTCCCGACTGATGTCAGCGGGGAATCCTCAGCCTCTCCCGACTGACGTCAGTGGGGAATCCTCAGCCACTCCCGACAGACGTCAGTGGGGAATCCTCAGCCCCTCCCGACTGACGTCAGTGGGGAATCCTCAGCCACTCCCGACAGACGTCAGTGGGGAATCCTCAGCCCCTCCCGACTGACGTCAGTGGTAAATCCTCATCCCCTCCCGACTGACGTCAGTGGGGAATCCTCATCCCCTCCCGACTGACGTCAGTGGGGAATCCTCAGCCTCTCCCGACTGACGTCAGCGGGGAATCCTCATCCCCTCCCGACTGACGTCAGCGGGGAATCCTCATCCCCTCCCGACTGACGTCAGCGGGGAATCCTCATCCCCTCCCGACTGACGTCAGCGGGGAATCCTCATCCCCTCCCGACTGACGTCAGCGGGGAATCCTCAGCCCCTCCCGACTGATGTCAGCGGGGAATCCTCAGCCCCTCCCGACTGACGTCAGCAGGGAATCCTCAGCCCTGCCTGACTAAGGTTAGTGGTAAATCCTCATCCCCTCCCGACTGACGTCAGGGGGGAATCCTCATCCCCTCCCGACTGACGTCAGCGGGGAATCCTCATCCCCTCCCGACTGACGTCAGTGGGGAATCCTCAGCCCCTCCCGACTGACGTCAGCGGGGAATCCTCAGCCCCTCCCGACTGACGTCAGCAGGGAATCCTCAGCCCTGCCTGACTAAGGTTAGTGGTAAATCCTCATCCCCTCCCGACTGACGTCAGCGGGGAATCCTCAGCCCCTCCCGACTGACGTCAGCGGGGAATCCTCAGCCCCTCCCGACTGACGTCAGCGGGGAATCCTCATCCCCTCCCGACTGACGTCAGCGGGGAATCCTCAGCCCCTCCCGACTGATGTCAGCGGGGAATCCTCAGCCCCTCCCGACTGACGTCAGCAGGGAATCCTCAGCCCTGCCTGACTAAGGTTAGTGGTAAATCCTCATCCCCTCCCGACTGACGTCAGGGGGGAATCCTCATCCCCTCCCGACTGACGTCAGCGGGGAATCCTCATCCCCTCCCGACTGACGTCAGTGGGGAATCCTCAGCCCCTCCCGACTGACGTCAGCGGGGAATCCTCAGCCCCTCCCGACTGACGTCAGCAGGGAATCCTCAGCCCTGCCTGACTAAGGTTAGTGGTAAATCCTCATCCCCTCCCGACTGACGTCAGCGGGGAATCCTCAGCCCCTCCCGACTGACGTCAGCGGGGAATCCTCAGCCCCTCCCGACTGACGTCAGCAGGGAATCCTCAGCCCTGCCTGACTAAGGTTAGTGGTAAATCCTCATCCCCTCCCGACTCACGTCAGCGGGGAATCCTCAGCCCCTCCCGACTGACGTCAGCGGGGAATCCTCAGCCCCTCCCGACAGACGTCAGCAGGGAATCCTCAGCCTCTCCCGACAGACGTCAGCAGGGAATCCTCAGCCTCTCCCGACAGACGTCAGCAGGGAATCCTCAGCCTCTCCCGACTGATGTCAGCGGGGAATCCTCAGCCTCTCCCGACAGACGTCAGCAGGGAATCCTCAGCCCTGCCCGCTGCAGGCAGGCGGGGAAGAGGAGAGAGCCAGCGGGTCATGTGAGCAGCCCTCGGTGCTCTGAAAACTGGTAAAGAACAGCTTATTTTTTTTAAAACACAGATACAGGGGCACACATGATTATTAAACAGACCAGACAGGATGGTATGAAGTTGCTTAAAGAGGAAGTTAACCCTAAAAAAAAAAAAAAAAAAAAAGAAGGAGAAAAAAAAAACCTGAAAGACAAAGGCATAATGAGCTAGTATGCATCACATACTAGCTCATTATGAAGTACTTACCTTAGAACAAAGCCCCCGCAGTGCCGCCCGCTCAGAGACAGGGCGGCCCACATGTCTGGCCATCCTGCTTTCTTGTTCGCGTCCTCCGGCCATCTGATTGGTCGGAGGCGCGATTACATCACTTCCGCGCATTCGCACGGGACCCGCCGGTCACGGCACTGGGCTCTGAAGGAACGGCACGGGTGGTCGTTCCTTCAGGGCGCATGCACAGATGACGTCATCGGCTGCATCCAATGTAAATATCTCCTAAACGGTGCAAGTTATAGCACCTATAGGTAAGCCTTATTATAGGCTCACCTATAGGCAAAAGACTTTAAAGTGGGAAGTTGAGATTCCAGGGGGGGGTGCACATGACCCCCCCCCCCCCCCCACTTGCGGACGCCCATGCCAGGCGGCCATATTGCATTGCATTTTTCGAAAATTACAGAACTGTCTTGCACAGTTTTAGCGAATCTCCTCTCCTCTACCGAAGCGGCTTATGCTGATTTCCCTGCACGCTGTGAGCTTCTCTATATGTGCATTAGAAGCTGCAGCAAGTCAGATACGGCCCATCTCATTTCCTGGCTGGAGGATCATTTAGCCCTTTCCTCTCCAGCCTGACTGTACTTGGTCCGCCCCTTCCATTCACTGGATTTCAGTTTGTTTAGTCATTTAGATTCAGGAAACTTTATTAATCCCAAAGGGAAATTATTAAATGGAGGCTCAGCATCACATGTAGGCATTACCCAAGGTGGACTGCATGCAAATTCAGCCTGCCTAGGAATGCCCCCCCCCCCCCCAGACTAACATCCACCCATCAAGGCATTTTGATATTTGCATAACTCCTCCCAAGAGTCAGCCGGTATCAGGGCTGAGGGATCTTAAAGTGATTGTAAAGTCTCATTTTTTTTCTCTATTAAAATAACAAACATGTTATACTTACCTGCTCTGCAGTTGATTTTGCACAGAGCAGCCCAGATCCTCCTTTTTTTGGGTCCCTGGCTGAAGCTTCACGACCCTCCCTCCTGTCGAGTGCCCCCACAGCAAGCATCTTGCTATGGAGGCACCCGAACAGAGCCACAATTCCATGTATGCATTCAGACACAGAGCTGCTGTTCAGGCCCCACCCCCTCTCTCTCTCCTGATTGGGTAACAGACTTTGATTGACAGCAGCGGGAGCCAAAGGTATCACTGCTGTGTCTCAACCAATCAGGAGAGAGAGTCTTGGATGGCTGAGGCACTCATAGACATTGCTGGATAGAGAGGGGGCTCAGGTAAGTATTAGGAGGGGCCAAGGGTGGCTGCTACACAAAGAAGGTTATTTATCCTAATGTATAGAATGCATTAAGATAAAAAAGCCTTCTGTTTTTAGAACCCCTTTAAGAGGCAGGGTGCTAAGATGTTTCAGGAAGCTGTGTACAGCACCCTGCCAGCCCCTCCCACCAGCCATGGTCTGCCTGCATTGCATAGAGAATCATAGAGACCCAGTGATGATGTTATTGAGGCTAAAATAAGGTATGTGACAAAAGTAGAAAGCCTTTATTTAAAAATCTCATTAGCATGTTGATGATGGGGGGGGGGGGGGGTTCAGGGAAGGAAAAAGATTAAAGTGTTACTAAACCCACAACAGTAAAATCAGTCTGTACGTGCAGTAAAGAGCGCTTGTTATAATCACTGTGGAACCTAAGGGGTTAATCCTCTGCATTGTGTATAATGGCTGTTTGATCCTGTCTTCTCTGATCTTCCTCTTCATATACTGTCTCCAAAAATTAAACCTGATATTTACAGAGCCAGGGGACAGGCTGCGCATGCGCAGTCTGGTGTGTATTGCCAGAGGGTTTTTTGGGAGGCACTCAGGGAGGGTGCATGTGATCAGCGCAGGGCCAATCAACACTGTCCAGACAGAGGATCAGGGGAGAATGAAAACTCCTCCTACAAGCTTTACTAGGAACTGATAGAAGTCACAAGACTGCAATATACTGCTGATGAGAAAAGATATTTAGCAGTTTATATTTTACTAAAATAATTGCATTTCCATGTTCTGTGTACTGTGGGAGACCACATATAGTGACTGCAGGCTCCTGGGTTTAGTAACACTTTAAGCTTCAGTTTAAGGAAAAAAAAAACAATAAGTTCTTCCAGAATCATTTGGAGATCATTTTGGGATCTATTTAAAAAAAAAAATGCATAGCCAGTTGTCCAATAGATTTGCATGTACATTTGTTCGGTGTGAATTGTCCAAAAACAAATATTCTTTAGGCTACATTCTATTCTGAACAAATGTTGTTTTATTATGGGCAATTGTAAAATACTGCTTTATGGCCACTAGATGGAGCTGAGGAACACAGGAAAAACAAACGCCTTTTAAAAAAGTAATTGTAATGTAACAGTCTTACACAATAAAGGTATGAGAATGTAAAATGTGCATTGGAATGTTGGAAGGCTCTGGATGCAGTTGAGTGTCACTGTAGGGGATGATAGAATTTGTGAAGTGGATTGGGGACTCTGCAGCAGACTTAGTGGTCCTGTAGGGCAGTGGTCCTCAACTCCGGTCCTCAGGGCACACTAACAGGCCGGATTTTAGCTATTACTTTGGGGAGATGCAGACTAGAATACTGCAATCACTTAGCAGCAAATGATATCACCTGGGATGTATTTCAGTTCTCTTACAAACCTGGCCTTGTAGTGGGCCCTGAGGACCAGGGTTTAGGACCACTGCTGTAGGGGATGACATTTCTAGAGGGGGCTGGGGGGGGGGGACACTGTTGGAGGCTGGGGGCACTATGGATGACTAGAGGTTCTACAGGAGGCTGGGAGACACTGTGGGAGGCTGGGCAGCACTGTAGGAGGTTGAGGGTCAATGTGGAGGTCAAGGGCTCTAAAGGAAATTGGGGCACCAGGGGCCACTATGGCAGGTTGGAGGACACTATGGAAGCTTGGAAACACTGTGGGAGGTTGGATGGTGCTGTGGAGTGTTGGAGGGTCTGCAGCAGGCTGGGGGACACCATAGGGGGCTGAGAGATAATGTGGGAGGCTAAGGAGTTTGGAGGCACTAGGGGCCACTATGGAAGGTTGAGGGCCACTATGGAAGCTGGGAGGCACTGTGGGAGGTTGGAGGACACTGTGGAGTGTTAGAGGGTCTGCAGCAAGTTGGGGGACACAGTGGGAGGCTGGGCAACAATGTGGGAGGATGGGGGGGGGGGTCACTGTGGACGCTTGGGGCTCTAAAGGGGGCCTGGGGACGCTAGGGGCCACTATGGCAAGTTGAAGTTGAAGGCCACCATAGAAGCTGGGAATCACTGTGGGAGGTTGGAGGGCACTGTGGAGTGCTAGAGGGTCTGCAGCAAGTTGGGGGACACAGTGGAAGGCTGGGCAACAATGTGGGAGGCTGGGGGGGCCCTGTGGAGACTGGGGGCTCTAAAGGGGCACTAGGGGCCGCTATGGCAGGTTGGAGGCTACTATAGAAGCTGGGAAGCACTGTGGGAGGTCATAAGGCACTGTGGGACATCGTGGGAAGCTGAGAGACAATGTGGGAGACTGGGGGCTCTGAGGGAGCCTGGGGGCACTAGGGGCCACTATAGAAGGCTGGGGGATACAGTGGGAAGCTGTGGAGTGCTAGAGAGTCTGCAGCAAGTTGGGGGACACAGTGGGAGGCTGGGCAACAATGTGGGAGGAAGGGGGGCACTGTGGACGCTTGGGTCTCTAAAGGGGGCCTGGGGATGCTAGGGGCCACTATGGCAATTTGAAGGGCACCATAGAAGCTGGGAATAACTGTGGGAGGTTGTAGGGCACTGTGGAGTGCTAGGGGGTCTACAGCAAGTTGTGGGACACAGAGGGAGGCTGGGCAACAATGTGGGAGGCTGGCGGGCACTGTAGATACTGAGGGCTCGATGGGGGCCTAGGAGCACCAGGGGCCACTATGGAAACTGGGAAGCACTGTGGGAGCTTGGAGGGCACTGTGGAGTGCTGGAGGCTGTACAGCAGGCTGGGGGTACAATGGGTAGCTGAGGAAGGTTGGGGGGTTCTGAGGGGTCATGGGGGCACTAGGGGTGACTATGGAAGGTTGGGGGACCACTACGGAAGCTGGGAGGCACTGAGTGAGGATGGAGGGCACTGTGTAGTGCTAGAGGGTCTGCATCAAGTTGGAGGACACAGTGGGAGGCTAGGGATGCGGTGGAACCTGGGGGTTTTAAGGTCCACTATGGCAGGTTGAAGGACACTATGGAAGATGGGAAGCACTGTGGGAAGTTGGAGGGCACTGTGGAATTCTGGAGACCCTGTAGCAGGTTGGAGGACACAGTGGGAGGCTGAGAGAGATTTGGGAGGCTGTGGTACTAGGTGGACCCTAAGAGAGATTGAGGGACCACTATGGAAGCTGGGAGGCACTGTGGGGGGGTTGGAGGGCACTGTGGAGTGCTAAAGGCTCAGCAGCAAGCTGGGAAACACAGTGGGAGGCTGGGGGGCACTGTGGAGGCTGGAGGTTCTGAGAGGGTAGGCATGTTTTGCCTACAACTGTCGGGTCTGAAAACCATCCCCATCTCCCATCTTAGGTATAATTTGTACTCTGCCAAGTTGAATGCACCTCACTGTTGTTCCCAAGCCACCAAACGTAGGTCAGGGTCCCCACATTGCTCGGCCACAGCACCACCGACGCGTTCACTTCTTTGTTCTTCGTGGTGACGAAGGGCAGCACGAGATGTATGTGCTCCAAGGGAGCTGTAGAAAAAGGAGAAAAGCATTTTTTATTTGTCACATTAATCTTACATCGATACATGATAAAAACACCACAGCTGGTAGTTAAGACTTAAAATTAGGGCCCAGAATGCAATGTATCAGTGTGAAATGCTACATAACCAGAGAAATGTGCAGAGCTTAAAAAAAGTGTTCCAAAATTATCACTTTTTATACGCTGCAACATTGCCCTCTGCTGGTGGTCCAACAAACTACATGCACGGCTTATTTATTTCATCACAATATGGGTATTCAGACTTTTCATGGACCTTAAAACTGCATTCTGTGCCAATCCACCACCACTTGGAGCAAACCTATCATTCTGTGTAACAAGTGTGGATGGACAGATCAATAGGGAGGAAGAAGAGAGTAGGAAATGAGATATGAAGGTACAGAGTAGAGATGAAGGAGGCATAGATAGAGGGAAAGAAGGATGCAGCGAGAGGGAAAATAGACAGAGCACGAAAGAGTAAGAAAGAGGGATGGAGAGAGAGAGAGAGAGAGAGAGAGAGAGAGAAGGAGGGATAGAGAAAGAGAGGGAAGAGGGAGGGGTGGAGGAAAAGAACAGGGAGAAAGATATGGGGGGGGGGTGGAGTAACAGAGAAGAGGTAGAGAGGAAAAGAAAGTGGGAGGAAAGAGTGAGGGAGAGAAGAGGGATCAAGGAATGAAGAGCAGGAGGGAAGAGTGAGAGAAGGACGAAGAGAGGGAGAGAAAAGGGAGAGAGGGATAGAGCAACGGAGGGCAAAAGCAGAGGTAGAGATGGATGGAGAGATTGAGAGAAGAGGGAGAGAGGAGGGAAGGAGAGAGAGAGAGGTGAAGAGAGGGAGAGAGATACAGCTAGGGAGAGGAGAGGGAGAGAGAGATAAAGAAGAAGGGAGAAAGGGATGAAGAGAGAAGGGGCGAGAGGGATGGAGAGTGGGAGAGAAGAGTAAGAGAAGCAGGAAGAGAGAAGGAAAGAGGGATGGAAAAGGGTGAGAGGGATGAACAAGGGGAGAAAGGGTTGGAGAGGATGAGGGAAGGGTAAGAGAAGGATGATGAGAGGGAGAGAAGGATGCAGAGAGGGAGTGAAGAAGGAGAGGGATGGAGAGAGGGACGGAAAAGTGAGAGAGGGATGGGGAGTGGGAGAGAAGAGGGAGATAGGGAAAGAAGAGGTAGAGAGGGATGGGAAAGATGGAGAGAGAGAGAGAGAGAGGTGAGCAGAGGGAGAGAAGAGGTGTAGGTGAGAAGTATGGAGAACAGGAGGGAGAGAAGTATGAACAGTGGGAGAGAAGAGGGAGAAGAATGAAGAGAGGGAGGGATGGAGCAAGAGAGGACAAAGGAAGAAGGGTGGAGAGAGGGAAAGAAGAGGTAGAGATGGATGGGGAGATTGAGAGAAGAGGGATGAAGAGTAAGAGGGAAAAGTGAGGGGAGGATGGATAGAGGGAGTGAAGAGGTAGAGAGACGGGGAATAAGAGAGAGAGATAGAAGGGGGGGGGGGGGGGGAGAAACACAAAGGGAGACAGAAGAAAAAGAGAGGGAAGGAGGAGGGATGACGAGGGGGAGAAAATAGAGAAAAGGATGGAGAGAGGGAGAAAAAAGGAGAGGGGGAATGAGCAAGAGAGGGCAAAGAAGAAGGATGAAGAGAGGGAAAGAAGGAGGGAAGGAGTGTGACAAAGAAATGAAGAGAGGGAGAGAGGGATGGAGTGAGGGAGGGAAGAGTAAGAGAAGGATGAAAAGAGGGAGAGAAGAGAAAGAGGGAGAGAGGGATGGAGTGAAGGAGGGGAAAGGGATGGAGAGCAGGAGGGAAGAGTAAGAGAAGGATGAAAAGAGGGAGAGAAGAGGGAGAGGGATGGAGAGTGGTAGGGAAGAGTAAGAGAAGGATGAAGAGAGGAAGAGAAGAGAGAGAGGGATGGAGAGAGGGAAATAGGAGGTAGAGAGGGATGGAGAGGTTGAGAGAAGAGGGAGATGGAGAGAGAGAGAGATAAAGAGAGGGAAAGAAGAGGAAGAGAATTATGGAGAATGGGAGAGAAGAATGAGAGAAGTATGAACAGTGGGAGAGAAAAGGAGAGATGTAGGGAAATGGAGAGAGGGATGGAGCAAGAGAGGGCAAAGGAAGAGGGATGGAAAGAGGGAAAGAAGAGGTAGAGATGGATGGAGTGCCCACCAATTCTATTGACTATAGGGTATAAGGTATAAGAAAGAATTCTTTCAGCTCAAACCTTTTTTGAAGAAGGGGACAAAAACAGGCATTTGTGAAGCACAATCGCCAAATCCCAGACACTATGAAGATCTTTATCATTGTATAGTTGTTTTGACAATCAAGATCTCCATGGATGGCTGAGTAAGGTTACCGTGCCCCCTTTTAGGAGAAGTAGACAGAAAGTTGTTGAATGCCCCTATAAATTTAGAAGACCTACAGATAGCAGTCTCACCTTTTCCCAATACAAAGGCCCCTGGAAGGGACGGGTTACCCATAGAGCTATATAAAACTTTTGGAGATATACTCCTTCTGAAGTTACTTTCTACAGCAGGAGAGGCTGAGGAATCCGGTAGACTTCCTCAATCTATGTATGAAGCAATAGTTGTGGTGTTATTAAATTTAGGGAGAGATCCGACTATAGCAGACTCTTATAGACCAATATCATTATTGATGACTGATCTTAAAATCTTGTCCAAAGTATCTGTCTAAAGTTATAGCCAAATCAGTGCATCCAGGCCAATCAGCAGAGGTTACTGCTGTGAACATTCGTAGGCTACATTTGAATATTCAAATTCCACCACAAAATGCTGGTAATAGAGCTATATTATCCTTAGATGCCACTAAATCATTCAATAGTGTGGAGTGGCCCTATTTATGGTGTGTTTTAAAGAAATGTAATTTAGGGGACGAATTTATAACATGGGGTCAAATTGCTATATCAAATCCCTACAGCTTGCTTTAGAATGAATAATAACTTATCAACTCCGATAATGTTAAATAGAGGCACTAGATAGGGATGCCCAGATGCTCAGAGCATTGACTGCTCCCTCCCCTCGCAGTGACAGAACCGCGCCCACCCCACAGTGGTAGAACTCCAGGGGCTAGTCTCAAGTGCGACTTCTGTGACCCTGGTAGTTCCGCCACTGGTCTAGGGCATGACTCGATGTTCGCCGGCACCTCGCAATTGTTTGGGAAAGAGGCAGATCACCGTGAAAGGAGAAGATGGAGACCTTGTGTTTCTGCTAAACAGAAACACAAATCTCTGTTTTCCCCCAGTCAAAGCACCACCCCCACACAGTTAGCAAGCACTCCCAGGGAACATAGGTAACCCTTTGATCTCCCCTGATGTTAACCCCTTCCCAGCCAGTGTCATTAGTACAGTGACATATATGTAGCACTGATCACTGTATTAGTGTCATTGGTCCCCAAAAAAGCGTCAAAAGTATAAGTTAGTGTCCAATTTGTCCGCTGCAATGTCACAGTCCTGCTAAAAATCGCTGATCACTGCCATTACTAGTAAAAAAAAAATAAATAAATAAAAAGTCCCATAGTTTATAGACGCGATAACATTTGCGCAAACCAATCAATATACGCTTATTTGGATTTTTTCTTTTACCAAAAATATGTAGCAGAATACATATTGGCCTAAATTGATGAAGAAATTAGATTTTTAAAAATTTTTAGTGGATGTGTTTCATAGCATAAATTAAAAAAATATATATATTTTTTTATAATTGACAGTCTTTTTTTGTTTATAGCACAAAAAAAAAAAAAAAACGCAGAGGTGATTTAATACCACCAAAAGAAAGCTCTGATTGTGGGAAAAAGAGGACATCCATTTTATTTGGGTACAGCGTCGCATGACCGCGCAATTGTAAGTTAAATTTACGCAGTGCCGTATCACAAAAAATGGCCTGGTCAGGAAGGGGGGTAAACCTTCTGGAGCTAAAGTGATTAACAACCAGCTGTTCTTCACAAAGAATTCGGATCGTTTGATACATTTTCAACTGATTCGAATGTGAATCCATTCGGAAAATTTGGTATTCCTTAGAAAACAAGTAAATGAAACAAAACAAATTTTAACAAAATTTCGTTATTGTTATTCTGAGATTCGGATGCATCTGAATCTCCAAATAATCAAAAATTTGTCTAAATTTAGATTCAGTGCGAAACAAATTGCACGTGTCTAGAAGGGAGAGCCGCAATATTAGGACACCAGATCTCCAGCCTGAAGATCAGATCTCCAGCCTCCATAAGGCAGAGAGCAGAACTAGGAGTTTTGAGAAGCACACTGGATGTTTTGAACATGGCTGTTAGGCAGCAATGTTTTTTTGGTTATTTTTATTTCTGCCTCTAAATGCCACTCCATGTTAGCCTATGGATCTATGCCAACCTACTGCCAGCTCATTGAGGAGCAGTGGTGTAAACAGGGCTTTTTTTCTCAGAAAATAGGTGCAGGAACTCAACCACGCCCTCCCACCTCCCAAAACTCCCTCCCCCTACACACACACCCTCATAGCTGCATCAAATAGTGGCTGTGGTCCTACAAGGGCATTAAATACCAGGAGTGCATTACATACAGAGTGCAGAGTTCAGGTGTGCGCTACGTGCAGAGTTTGGGGATGCATTATGTAAAGAGTGCAGAGTTCAGGGGTGCGCTACGTGCAGAGTTCGGGGATGCATTATGTACAGAGTGCAGTGTTCAGGGGTTCGCTGCATACAGAATACAGGGTTTAGGGGTGAGCTACATACAGAGTGCAGAGTTCAGGGGTGCGCTAAGTGCAGAGTTCAGGGATGCATTATGTACAGAGTGCAGAGTTCAGGGGTGCGCTACATGCAGAGTTCGGGGATGCATTCTGTACAGAGTTCATGGGTGCGCTACGTGCAGAGTTTCGGGGATGCATTATGTACAGAATGTAGAGTCCAGGGGTGCGCTACGCTCAGAGTTCGGGGATGCATTATGTACAGAGTGCAGAGTTCAGGGGTGCGCTGCATACAGAATGCAGAGTTTGGGGGTGAGCTACATACCGAGTGAAGAGTTCAGGGGTGCGCTTTGTGCAGAGTTTGGGGATGCATTATGTACAGAGTGCAAAGTTCAGGGGTGCGCTACGTGCAGAGTTCAGGGGTGCGCTATGTGCAGAGTTCGGGGATGCATTTATGTAAAGAGTGCAGAGTTCAGGGGTGAGCTATGTGCAGAGTTTCAGGGATGCATTATGTACAGAATGCAGAGTCCAGGGGTGCGCTATGCTCAGAGTTCGGGGATGCACTATGTACAGAGTGCAGACTTCAGGGGTGCGCTACCTTCAGAGTTCGGGGATGCATTATGTAAAGAGTGCAGAGTTCAGGGGTGCGCTATGTGCAGAGTTCGGGGATGCATTATGTACAGAGTGCTGTGTTCAGGGGTTCGCTGCATACAGAATGCAGAGTTTGGGGGTGAGCTACATACAGAGTGAAGAGTTCAGGGGTGCGCTTATTGCAGAGCTCGTGGATGCATTATGTACAAAGTGCAGAGTTCAGGGGTGCGCTACATGCAGAGTTCGGGGATGCATTATGTAAAGAGGTCAGAGTTCAGGGATGCATTATGTAAAGAGTGCAGAGTTCAGGGGTGCGCTACATGCAGAGTTTGGGGATGCATTATGTACAGAGTGCGGTGTTCAGGGGTTCGCTGCATACAGAATGCAGAGTTTGGGGGTAAGCTACATACAGAGTGCAGAGTTCAGGGGGTGCGCTTTGTGCAGAGTTCGGGGATGCATTATGTACAGAGTGCAGAGTTGAGGGGTGCGCTACGTGCAGAGTTCGGGGATGCATTATGTACAGAGTTCAGGGGTGCGCTACGTGCAGAGTTCGGGGAGGCATTATGTACAGAGTGCAGAGTTCAGGGGTGCGCTACGTGCAGAGTTCGGGGATGCGTTATGTACAGAGTTCAGGGGTGCGCTACGTGCAGAGTTTGGGGATGCATTATGTACAGAGTGCAGAGTTCAGGGGTGCGCTATGTGCAGAGTTCAGGGGTGCGCTGTGTGCAGAGTTCGGGGATGCATTCTTTACAGAGTGCAGAGTTCAGGGGTGCGCTACGTGCAGAGTTTCGGGGATGCATTATGTACAGAATGCAGAGTCCAGGGGTGCGCTACGCTCAGAGTTCGGGGATGCACTATGTACAGAGTGCAGAGTTCAGGGGTGCGCTACCTGCAAAGTTTGGGGATGCATTATGTAAAGAGTGCAGACTTCAGGGGTGCGCTACCTGCAGAGTTCGGGGATGCATTATGTAAAGAGTGCAGAGTTCAGGGGTGCGCTATGTGCAGAGTTCGGGGATGCATTATGTACAGAGTGCGGTGTTCAGGGGTTCGCTGCATACAGAATGCAGAGTTTGGGGGTGAGCTACATACAGAGTGAAGAGTTCAGGGGTGCGCTTATTGCAGAGTTCGTGGATGCATTATGTACAGAGTGCAGAGTTCAGGGGTGCGCTATGTGCAGAGTTCGGGGATGCATTTATGTAAAGAGTGCAGAGTTCAGGGGTGAGCTATGTGCAGAGTTTCAGGGATGCATTATGTACAGAATGCAGAGTCCAGGGGTGCGCTATGCTCAGAGTTCGGGGATGCACTATGTACAGAGTGCAGACTTCAGGGGTGCGCTACCTGCAGAGTTCGGGGATGCATTATGTAAAGAGTGCAGAGTTCAGGGGTGCGCTATGTGCAGAGTTCGGGGATGCATTATGTACAGAGTGCGGTGTTCAGGGGTTCGCTGCATACAGAATGAAGAGTTTGGGGGTGAGCTACATACAGAGTGAAGAGTTCAGGGGTGCGCTTATTGCAGAGCTCGTGGATGCATTATGTACAAAGTGCAGAGTTCAGGGGTGCGCTACGTGCAGAGTTCGGGGATGCATTATGTAAAGAGTGCAGAGTTCGGGGATGCATTATGTAAACAGTGCAGAGTTCAGGGGTGCGCTACATGCAGAGTTTGGGGATGCATTATGTACAGAGTGCGGTGTTCAGGGGTTCGCTGCATACAGAATGCAGAGTTTGGGGGTAAGCTACATACAGAGTGCAGAGTTCAGGGGTGCGCTGTGTGCAGAGTTCGGGGATGCATTCTTTACAGAGTGCAGAGTTCAGGGGTGCGCTACGTGCAGAGTTTTGGGGATGCATTATGTACAGAATGCAGAGTCCAGGGGTGCGCTACGCTCAGAGTTCGGGGATGCACTATGTACAGAGTGCAGAATTCAGGGGTGCGCTACCTGCAAAGTTTGGGGATGCATTATGTAAAGAGTGCAGACTTCAGGGGTGCGCTACCTGCAGAGTTCGGGGATGCATTATGTAAAGAGTGCAGAGTTCAGGGGTGCGCTATGTGCAGAGTTCGGGGATGCATTATGTACAGAGTGCGGTGTTCAGGGGTCCGCTGCATACAGAATGCAGAGTTTGGGGGTGAGCTACATACAGAGTGAAGAGTTCAGGGGTGCGCTTATTGCAGAGTTTGTGGATGCATTATGTACAGAGTGCAGAGTTCAGGGGTGCGCTCTGTGCAGAGTTCGGGGATGCATTATGTAAAGAGTGCAGAGTTCGGGGATGCATTATGTAAAGAGTGCAGAGTTCAGGGGTGTGCTACATGCAGAGTTTGGGGATGCATTATGTACAGAGTGCGGTGTTCAGGGGTTCGCTGCATACAGAATGCAGAGTTTGGGGGTAAGCTACATACAGAGTGCAGAGTTCAGGGGGTGCGCTTTGTGCAGAGTTCGGGGATGCATTATGTACAGAGTGCAGAGTTGAGGGGTGCGCTACGTGCAGAGTTCGGGGATGCATTATGTACAGAGTTCAGGGGTGCGCTACGTGCAGAGTTCGGGGAGGCATTATGTACAGAGTGCAGAGTTCAGGGGTGCGCTACGTGCAGAGTTCGGGGATGCGTTATGTACAGAGTTCAGGGGTGCGCTACGTGCAGAGTTTGGGGATGCATTATGTACAGAGTGCAGAGTTCAGGGGTGCGCTATGTGCAGAGTTCAGGGGTGCGCTGTGTGCAGAGTTCGGGGATGCATTCTTTACAGAGTGCAGAGTTCAGGGGTGCGCTACGTGCAGAGTTTTGGGGATGCATTATGTACAGAATGCAGAGTCCAGGGGTGCGCTACGCTCAGAGTTCGGGGATGCACTATGTACAGAGTGCAGAATTCAGGGGTGCGCTACCTGCAAAGTTTGCGGATGCATTATGTAAAGAGTGCATAGTTCAGGGGTGCGCTACGTGCAGAGTTCAGGGATGCATTATGTACAGAGTTCAGGGGTGCGCTACGTGCAGAGTTCGGGGAGGCATTTTGTACAGAGTGTAGAGTTCAGGGGTGCGCTACGTGCAGAGCTCGGGGATGCATTATGTACAGAGTTCAGGGGTGCGCTACGTGCAGAGTTCGGGGATGCATTATGTACAGAGTGCAGAGTTCAGGGGTGCGCTATGTGCAGAGTACAGGGGTGCGCTATGTGCAGAGTTCGGGGATGCATTCTTTACAGAGTGCAGAGTTCAGGGGTGCGCTACGTGCAGAGTTTCGGGGATGCGCTATGTGCAGAGTTTGGGGATGCATTCTTTACAGAGTGCAGAGTTCAGGGGTGCGCTACGTGCAGAGTTTCGGGGATGCATTATGTACAGAATGCAGAGTCCAGGGGTGTGCTACGCTCAGAGTTCGGGGATGCATTATGTACAGAGTGCAGAGTTCAGGGGTGCGCTATGTGCAGAGTTCAGGTGTGCGCTATGTGCAGAGTTCGGGGATGCATTCTTTACAGAGTGCAGAGTTCAGGGGTGTGCTACGTGCAGAGTTTCGGGGATGCGCTATGTGCAGAGTTTGGGGATGCATTCTTTACAGAGTGCAGAGTTCAGGGGTGCGCTACGTGCAGAGTTTCGGGGATGCATTATGTACAGAATGCAGAGTCCAGGGGTGTGCTACGCTCAGAGTTCGGGGATGCATTATGTACAGAGTGCAGAGTTCAGGGGTGCGCTATGTGCAGAGTTCAGGGGTGCGCTATGTGCAGAGTTTGGGGATGCATTCTTTACAGAGTGCAGAGTTCAGGGGTGTGCTACGTGCAGAGTTTCGGGGATGCGCTATGTGCAGAGTTTGGGGATGCATTCTTTACAGAGTGCAGAGTTCAGGGGTGCGCTACGTGCAGAGTTTCGGGGATGCATTATGTACAGAATGCAGAGTCCAGGGGTGTGCTACGCTCAGAGTTCGGGGATGCACTATGTACAGAGTGCAGAGTTCAGGGGTGCGCTACCTGCAGAGTTCGGGGATGCATTATGTAAAGAGTGCAGAGTTCAGGGGTGCGCTACGTGCAGAGTTCGGGGATGCATTATGTACAGAGTGCGGTGTTCAGGGGTTCGCTGCATACAGAATACAGAGTTTGGGGGTGAGCTACACACAGAGTGCCGAGTTCAGGGGTGCGCTTTGTGCAGAGTTCGGGGATGCATTATGTACAGAGTGCAGAGTTCAGGGGTGCGCTACGTGCAGAGTTCGGGGATGCATTATGTACAGAGTTCAGGGGTGCGCTACGTGCAGAGTTCGGGGATGCATTATGTATTGAGTGCAGAGTTCAGGGGTGCGCTACGTGCAGAGTTTAGGGGTGCACTATGTGCAGAGTTCGGGGATGTATTCTGTACAGAGTGCAGAGTTCAGGGGTGCGCTACGTGCAGAGTTTGGGGATGCATCATGTACAGAGTGCAGTGTTCAGGGGTTCGCTGCATACAGAATGCAGAGTTTGGGGTGAGCTACATACAGAGTGAAGAGTTAAGGGGTGCACTTTTTGCAGAGTTCGGGGATGCATTATGTAAAGAGTGCAGAGTTCAGGGGTGCGCTACGTGCAGAGTTCGGGGATGCATTATGTACAGATTGCAGTGTTCAGGGGTTCGCTGCATACAGAATGCAGAGTTTAGGGGTGAGCTACATACAGAGTGCAGAGTTCAGCCTTGTTCCACAGCTGCTTGCCTCTGTATTCCCTAACTATATCTTACTTTTACCCCTCTTCTGCTCTGACCTCTACATGCAACCCCCCTACACTGACTCCAGCCTGGACAAATCACAGGAGGACATCCCGGGACGTGACGCGTGGGGGCAGCGGCCCCAGCGTCATGTCGTGATCACCTTCCGTTCCCGCCCGGCTGAGAGAGAGGAGAGCGAGAGCGCGCAAAGACTCGACTGACTGATGCGACTCCGTGGTAGTAAAGTTTGTCCGCAGAAGAAGTCTAGAGCCTGGAGTGAGTGATCACCTGACCTGAGACACTCGAGTAGAGTGACACTCCGACGCCGCTATGACTGTGAGAGAACGTTCGGTCCCAGACTCCGAGTCCCCACACACTTCTTTAGAGCCAGCCCAGAGACAATGACAGACCCGCAGCAGCAGTGAGCCGGTAAGTGATGCCTCAGGGGTGGGGGGGGAGGCGGCCCGCACACTGTCACAGTCTGGTGCTTTGAAGGGGGCACGCACACACGCTGGTCTCTCTCTGCATTGATGGGGAGGGGGCGTGTTACATGCCTGTGACATGCCTGTACCTGTGTACAATGACCTGTGCCATGACCTTACCATGACTGTACCATCCCCTGTGCCATGCCTGTACCATCACCTGTGACATGCCTATACCATGACCTGTGCCATGCCTATACCATCATCTGTGCCATGCCTGTACCATGACCTGTGCCATGACCTGTGCCATGCCCTTACCATGACCTGTGCCATGCCTATACCATCTCCTGTACCATGACCTGTGACATGCCTGTACCATCACCTGTGCCATGCCTGTACCATCCCCTGTGCCATGGCTATACCATCACCTGTGCCATGCCTGTACTATCACCTGTGCCATGCCTGTACCATCACCTGTGACATGCCTGTATCATCACATGTGCCATGCCTGTACCATCACCTATGACATGTCTATACCATACCCTGTGCCATGCCTGTACCATCACCTGTGACATGCCTATACCATGACCTGTGCCATGCCTATACCATGACCTGTGCCATGCCTATACCATCATCTGTGCCATGCCTGTACCATGACCTGTGCCATGCCCTTACCATGACCTGTGCCATGCCTATACCATCTCCTGTACCATGACCTGTGCCATGCCTGTACCATCCCCTGTGCCATGCCTGTACCATCACCTGTGCCATGCCTGTACCATCACCTGTGCCATGCCTGTACCATGATCTGTGCCATGCCTATACCATCATCTGTGCCATGCCTGTACCATGACCTATGCCATGACCTGTGCCATGCCCTTACCATTACCTGTGCCATGCCTATACCATCTCCTGTACCATGACCTGTGACATCCCCTGTGCCATGCCTATACCATCACCTGTGCCATGCCTGTACCATCACCTGTGCCATGCCTATACCATCACCTGTGCCATGCCTGTACCATCACCTGTGCCATGCCTGTACCATCACCTGTGACATGTCTGTACCATCACCTGTGCCATGCCTGTACCATGACCTGTGCCATGCCTGTACCATGACCTGTGACATGCCTATACCATCACCTGTGACATGCCTGTACCATGACCTGTGCCATGTCTGTACCATGACCTGTGACATGCCTATACCATCATCTGTGCCATGCCTGTACCATGACCTATGCCATGACCTGTGCCGTGCCCTTACCATTACCTGTGCCATGCCTATACCATCTCCTGTACCATGACCTGTGACATTCCCTGTGCCATGCCTATACCATCACCTGTGCCATGCCTGTACCATCACCTGTGCCATGCCTATACCATCACCTGTGCCATGCCTGTACCATCACCTGTGACATGTCTGTACCATCACCTGTGCCATGCCTGTACCATGACCTGTGACATGCCTATACCATCACCTGTGACATGCCTGTACCATCAGCTGTGCCATGTCTGTACCATGACCTGTGACATGCCTATACCATGACCTGTGCCATGCCTATACCATCATCTGTGCCATGCCTGTACCATGACCTGTGCCATGGCCTTACCATGACCTGTGCCATGCCTATACCATCTCCTGTACCATGACCTGTGACATGCCTATACCATGACCTGTGACATGCCTATACCATCACCTGTGACATGCCTATACCATCACCTGTGACATGCCTGTACCATCACCCGTGCCATCCCTGTACCATGACCTGTGCCATGACCTGTGCCATGCCTATACCATCTCCTTTACCATGACCTGTGACATGCCTGTACCATGACCTGTGCCATGCCTGTACCATCACCTGTGCCATGCCTATACCATTAGCTGTGCCATGTCTGTACCATGACCTGTGACATGCCTAAACCATGACCTGTGCCATGCCTATACCATCATCTGTGCCATGCCTGTACCATGACCTGTGCCATGGCCTTACCATGACCTGTGCCATGCCTATACCATCTCCTGTACCATGACCTGTGACATGCCTATACCATCACCTGTGACATGCCTGTACCATCAGCTGTGCCATGTCTGTACCATGACCTGTGACATGCCTATAACATCATCTGTGCCATGCCTATACCATCATCTGTGCCATGCCTGTACCATGACCTGTGCCATGGCCTTACCATGACCTGTGCCATGCCTATACCATCTCCTGTACCATGACCTGTGACATGCCTGTACCATCACCTGTGCCATGCCTGTACCATCACCTGTGCCATGCCTATACCATCATCTGTGCCATGCCTGTACCATGACCTGTGCCATGTCTGTACCATGACCTGTGCCATGCCTGTACCATGACCTGTGACATGCCTTTACCATCACCTGTGACATGCCTATACCATCACCTGTGACATGCCTATACCATCACCTGTGACATGCCTGTACCATGACCTGTGTCATACCTGTACCATGACCTGTGTCATACCTGTACCATGACCTGTGACATGCCTGTACCATGACCTGTGACATGCCTGTACCATCACCTGTGACATACCTATACCATCACCTGTGACATGCCTGTACCATCACCTGTGACATGCCTGTACCATCACCTGTGACATGCCTGTACTATCACCTGTGCCATGCCTGTAGCATGGCCTGTGACATGCCTATACCATGACCTGTGCCATGCCTATACCATCATCTGTGCCATGCCTGTACCATGACCTGTGCCATGACCTGTGCCATGCCTATACCATCTCCTGTACCATGACCTGTGACATGCCTGTACCATGACCTGTGCCATGCCTGTACCATCACCTGTGCCATGCCTATACCATCATCTGTGCCATGCCTGTGCCATGCCTATACCATCATCTGTGCCATGCCTGTGTCATGCCTGTACCATCACCTGTACCATGCCTTTACCATGACCTCAAAGTCTAACTGACATTGTTGACACTTTTGGGGGTACCAGTGACATTAATATAGTAATCAGTGCTAAAATATGCACTGTTACTGTAATAATGTCATTGGCAGGGAAGGGGTTAACACCAGGGGCGATCAAAGGGTTAAATGTGTACCTAGGGGAGTGTTTCTAACTGTATGAAGGCGGGGCTTGTGAAATGATCACAGACACCTGTGTTCCTATATAGAAGGATCACAGGAGCTCTATGATCATTCCAGGGAGAAGAACGGTCAGCTGTGTCTACAACAGCTGACCGTTCTTCTCTCTCAGCGGGGAGCGATCGCGGGTGTCACAATCGGTGCCGCCTGCCGCGTGCATCGGAGTCCTCACTGCCGCCAGCGGTGCGCGCTCACCCCCTAGCTGCCTGCGCACGACCAACGGCGGTTTGCGCAGGAGCGGCTGCCTGCCGCAGTATAACTGTGGCGGGCGGTTGTAAAGGGGTTAATTGGTTGAACTAGATGGACTTTTTTCAACTTGACTTTACTATGTAACATAAGTTATATATTGAACAAAAAATAAAAACTGGATTTTAAAAATGTAATTTTCATGCTGTTGGGGGGGCAAGGAAGGACAAATATAAAGTGCATCTAAAGCGAAAGAGCCAAACTTTTTTATTTCTATTAAAGATTATTTCTGATTGGCCAGAGTAGATTGCCGCACTCCGGACATTCCTACCTGCCCAATGAAAAAGAGAGCCTATTCAATGCCAGAAAATTTACTGACTTCCAACTTCCGGAATAATTAAAATCCCTCGCTCAGCCGGCGACAGGCAAATTATAGCATTAGTTAACGCAGACTTCAGCAGCCGCATGTATTAATTGATGTCTCGGGTATTACGGATATTAATAGTCTAGCGGAAGGGGAGCCTGCGGTGCGAAGATTGATACCGCCAGGCGCACAAAGACTATTGCACAAAGTTCACGTCGGCTGCGTACGATGAATTATTCATTTGGAACAGTAGGTGGCACTGCCTCGCTCCGAATGGCTTTGGCTCCTTAAATACTGTTTACGCGGAATATTGCGGATTTCTAAGAAGATACAAAGTTTGCAGCAAAGACAGAGATGCAAAGTGGAGGCGATGTGTGTGCCGCCAGCGCTGGAGGAGGAGGGGGGTTCTTTCATGTAATTAAAGGGCAAAAATGTCACAGTTTATTCTAAAATATGTCAATGCTGCAACATTGTAGCAAAAAATATAAGATCAACAGTTTCACAGTTTGGAACATTTTAAAGGGAACTTGTCGCCTTGAAGCCTGTAGGTGAGTATTAATGGGTGGGTACGCAAAATAAGAGAACATGTCACTGCCAAAATGAGTAGCACTGCAACACACAGTGGTCGGTGCATACTAAAATGCACATTTTACTGCACTTTACGGCCATGCATAGGGCTGAATAGACCCTAAGGGACTGTTGGAGATCTGAATATGTTGCAGCAAATAAATTGAAACCAAGAATTAATTTCTTGGACTCAGGCTTCGGAATCAAACCTTTTTATTCGCTAGCGAAGATGGCTTAGCCCGGCTCACGCCCGCTTGCAAATGCCCCGTACACACGTGCAGATTATCTGAAGACTTTTGTCTGTAGACTTACCAAAACCATATAATATGAGGTCAAACCTAAACACTTTCAA
Organism: Pelophylax lessonae; assembly: GCF_965119305.1. Taxonomy (NCBI): domain Eukaryota; kingdom Metazoa; phylum Chordata; class Amphibia; order Anura; family Ranidae; genus Pelophylax; species Pelophylax lessonae. The sequence continues at coordinate 41,384,244 of NC_138776.1, forward strand.
TTTGTATGCAATCCGGCAGGCCCTTGCACTACATAGAAAAGGTAAATCTGAAGACAAAAGTCTTCAGATAATCTGCACGTGTGTACGGGGCATAAGTTAGTGAAAAAGCGTGTACATCACATATATGAAACAGCAGTTGCGTCACAGATACATACAGTGCCTTGCGAAAGTATTCGGCCCCCTTGAACTTTGCGACCTTTTGCCACATTTCAGGCTTCAAACGTAAAGATATAAAACTGTAATTTTTTTGTGAAGAATCAACAACAAGACCGACACAATCATGAAGTGGAACGAAATTTATTGGATATTTCAAACTTTGTTAACAAATAAAAAACTGAAAAATTGGGCGTGCAAAATTATTCAGCCCCTTTACTTTCAGTGCAGCAAACGCTCTCCAGAAGTTCAGTGAGGATCTCTGAATGATCCAATGTTGACCTAAATGACTAATGATGATAAATAGGATCCACCTGTGTGTAATCAAGTCTCCATATAAATGCACCTGCACTGTGATAGTCTCAGAGGCCCGTTTAAAGCGCAGAGAGCATCATGAAGAACAAGGAACCCACCAGGCAGGTCCGAGATACTGTTGTGGAGAAGTTTAAAGCAGGATTTGGATACAAAAAGATTTCCCAAGCTTTAAACTTCCCAAGGAGCACTGTGCAAGCGATCATATTGAAATGGAAGGAGTATCGGACCATTGCAAATCTACGAAGACCTGGCCGTCCCTCTAAACTTTCAGCTCATACAAGGAGAAGACTGATCAGGGATGCAGCCAAGAGGCCCATGATCACTCTGGATGAACTGCAGAGATCTACAGCTGAGGTGGGAGACTCTGTCCATAGGACAACAATCAGTCGTATACTGCACAAATCTGGCCTTTATGGAAGAGTGGCAAGAAGAAAGCCATTTCTTAAAGATATCAATAAAAAGTGTCATTTAAAGTATGCCACAAGCCACCTGGGAGACACACCAAACATGTGGAAGAAGGTGCTCTGGTCAGATGAAACCAAAATCGAACATTTTGGCAACAATGCAAAACGTTATGTTTGGGGTAAAAGCAACAAAGCTCATCCCCCTAAACACACCATCCCCACTGTCAAACATGGTGGTGGCAGCATCATGGTTTGGGCCGGCTTTTCTTCAGCAGGGACAGGGAAGATGGTTAAAATTGATGGGAAGATGGATGGAGCCAAATACAGGACCATTCTGGAAGAAAACCTGATGGAGTCTGCAAAAGACCTGAGACTGGGACAGAGATTTGTCTTCCAACAAGACAATGATCCAAAACATAAAGCACAATCTACAATGGAATGGTTCACAAACATATCCAGGTGTTAGAATGGCCATATCAAAGTCCAGACCTGAATCCAATCAAGAATCTGTGGAAAGAACTGAAAACTGCTGTTCACAAACGCTCTCCATCCAACCTCACTGAGCTCGAGCTGTTTTGCAAGGAGGAATGGGCAAAAATTTCAGTCTCTCGATGTGCAAAACTGATAGAGACTTACCCCAAGTGACTTACAGCTGTAATCGCAGCAAAAGGTGGCGCTACAAAGTATTAACTTAAGGGGGCTGAATAATTTTGCACGCCCAATTTTTCAGTTTTTTATTTGTTAAAAAAGTTTGAAATATCCAATAAATTTCGTTCCACTTAATGATTGTGTCCCACTTGTTGTTGATTCTTCACAAAAAATTACAGTTTTATATCTTTATGTTTGAAGCCTGAAATGTGGCAAAAGGTCGAAAAGTTCAAGGGGGCCGAATACTTTCGCAAAGCACTGTATTTCCCTAAGTAGCTTGGCAGTAATACAATACATATCCTCCCCCTCCCTATGTCTCCTGCACATCTGTGTGTAGCAATTACATCCCTGGCCTTCACGCTTATCTGTATTCTCGTTAGTTCTTGGGAGGCTGGAGAGGAAATTATGAGGGAGAAGATGGGGGCCTCAAATGCATAGCTTTGACTGTCATGGTCTCTGTAGTACCACAGAATCCACCATTTTGTCTTAAAAGGTTATTTATCCGCCATTTTAGAAGCTTTCCAGGCACTGCCACAAAAATGTCCAAGTCCTTTCTGACCAATTTGCAACCCCATTTCCATTTATTATGAGGCTCTTATTGTGCTTCTGTAGACATGAATCAGTTTTCCTTAAATAGGGGAGGAACATATTTTTTAGACCAGGGGGTCTCCAAACTTTTCTGTATGAGGACCACATGGTATACTGCACAAATATTCGCAGGGTGAAAAAAAAAATCCCTAACAGAGTTACCTCCACCCTTCTTACATCATGGTCCCCATTAGGGATGATCAAATGGTTCAGGTCGACCATCGGTTCGACCCGAACATTGGGTGTTCGAAATTCGGCCAAATTCCGAACATTTTGCGGTAAAAGTTCGGAATTCGGCCACCAGAACCGCCCAAAATGCAATGGGACAGGAACTGGGCTTTAAAAGCCCATGATTGGCCCAGAAACATCAGTAAAATGTGATTGGAGTGACTACGGGGTCCAAAGGCCAATCAGGAGTGAATACGCCCCCCATACACCCCCCAGTATATAACATAGCCCCGCAAAAACTCTAACACTGTAATACAGAGGCTGTGGAAGAGAGTGGAAGCATTTGTGTTTCCCCTGCTGCTTGTAAAGCTCCAGTGTCATTTTGCAATTATTAGTGAGAGTAAAGGGATATGCAATGTAGTTAGGGTACTATATACCACTATAGTTAGATTCAAAAATCTAGTTTTTGTAGGGATAGCTTTAAGTGTCAGGGTGACCGTAGTGTAGTTTAGGGTGACCTGACTCTGCCATGTCAGGGTGACCGTAGTTTAGTTTAGGTGACCTGACTCTGCCATGTTAGGGTGACCGTAGTGTAGTTTAGGGTGATTACATCAGGGTCCTCATCAGAGTCCACTTTATTTCAGAGTCCACATTACAACAGAATTCCTCTTACATTAGGGTCCCTATTAGAGTCCCTCTTACTGTACTTCAAGATCCCCATTGAATTCCCCCGTTATATCAAGGTTCCCATCAGAGTCACCTTTTACATCGGTGTCTCCATCAGACTCATTCTATATAAAGCAGGCTGGAGGCAGGAAAAAACAGGTCATGATTTCGACCAGCACAAGAGGCTTAAGTAACTTTGTCTTTGTTGGCCATAAAATCTTGTAGAGCATGTCTGCATGATATGTTCCACACATAAAAAACAGTTGGCATGATGTTTGTCCCTGATTTGTGGAAATAGTAGGCTTTTCTGTTGTAAAATACAAAACATTTCATCATTTGATACTGTGCCTTACGAACATTGAAAGCTTCCCCAACAGTGGGTTTACACAACTTGAAAATGGTTGGGAATGGATGTCCATAGTGGGACCGGGTTACAACCGTCATTGCCTGACTGTAAAAGCCCCATCTTCAGTATTGACATTTAGTTAAACAAGAATTACCCGTTACATGAAGGTAAAGAACTCCACTGTCCGAACCAAGGTTGTTGTCCACTTGCACCATTACTCTGAAGATCCCCACATTTTGATAGATGTGTTTGATGCCATCTTCAGTTGCGCTGAGATTGGCATAGGAAGCAGCAATGCCATCTCCAAAGTCAACCTGAATGTTGGTCCTCTGGATGTCTCCCTGAATGGCCAAAAAAAAAAAAAAATCAATTACAACAAATGTAAGAGGATCTCTGTATATCAACCTCACCTTCCCACTGAAAAACGCAACTGATACCTACCCCCTGCTCGCTCTCTCGCTGGAACCAAGGGAAATACCTAAAACTGCCAGGTATAAGGGGTATGATTCTCTCCTATTTCTCCCACAATGCAGTGGTGGGTTCTTGTGTAGCCAATCGCCTGACCCCTGTGCTGTCACCTGGAGCCTTTTCAGGATTTTGACTAGTCCAGTTGGGAGTTTACATGAGTCTACACAATGACCGCAGCCTACAAAGGAAATCTGGACCAGCTTTAGCTGTAATAAAATAGTAAAAGCTATCCTATCACACAAGTACTATTTTAGATTTGCATTTCTGCTGGGGAGTTACATTTTTCCTTCCCTATCCATTTAATGGAAGAAGGGTTTAGGGACATCTGATCTGATCTGATCTAATATGATCACACCTCATATGAAGTTGGCCACATATGGACTTCACTCATTTATATGGAGTTGGCCCTCTTTTTGGCTATAAGAGCCTCCTCTAAGAAGGTTTTTCCCAAGATCTATTATTGATGTTGGATATCCTGTATGCAGGGCCGGCGCTACCAGTAAGGCGACCTAGGCAGCCGCCTAGGGCGCAACCTAGCAGGGGGCATCAGCGGAGCCTGACCAGAGGTAAGTGACTTACCATAAGTCACTGAAGTGGTTTTAAGTGGCGGCCAGCCCAGTGGCGGCCAGCCCGTCCATTAGGGGTGCAGGGGCGCCGCCCCCCATCTTTGCATCTGGCCCCCTAATCTACATGCAGGGTGCCGGATGCATGGATTCCAATTACTTTTTTTTTTCAAGCACGTGATTAGAGCCAGAGGCTCTAATAGGCTTCAAAAATGGGTGGGTTCAGGGCGCAGAGCACTGCACCCTGAGTCCACCCAGTTGTGTGACAATAGCAAATTAATATTTGCTATTGCCACACTGATTCTCCTCCCAGCCAATCAGGAAGTGGGTCCTAAGACCTGTTTCCCAATTGGCCAAAGGAGAAGGCATGCTTTTGGCAGAGGAAGAGAGAGGAGACGGCCACCGAGAGGGGACATGGAGGAGACTGAGGGGGAAGCCGTCGCCATCCGGAGGAACAAGGTAAGTGAACTGATGCCGGGGGGGGGGGGTTATGGTGTGGACTGGACTCTGGAGTGATGGGGGGCGGACTCTCTAAGGATCTGAAAAAAAGAATTGTTGCTCTACATAAAGATGGCCTAGGCTATAAGAAGATTGCCAAGACCCTGAAACTGAGCTGCAGCACGGTGGCCAAGACCATACAGCGGTTTAACAGGACAGGTTCCACTCAGAACAGGCCTCGCCATGGTCCACCAAAGAATTTGAGTGCACGGGCTCAGCGTCATATCCAGAGGATGTCTTTGGGAGGATGCTGGGGTCTCACCGAGAGTCCAGGGCCCCGCACTAATGATTGGGCCTAGGGGAGTGATTCTAACTGTATGGGGGATGGGCTTGTGAAATGATCATAGGGACCTGTGATGGAGCACCAGCCGCCCCTGGTGTTAACCCCTTCAGCAACTTGGAATGGGGGGTGGGGGGGCAGCAAATTTTATTTTGCCTAGGGCGGCAAAAATCCTTGCACCAGCCCTGCCTGTATGAAGACAGGAGTATTCTCCACTTGTGCACTCGGAAGGTTTTGTAGTAGGTTTACTGCAACCTTACGAAATATAGGTTACTATTTTTAGTATTCCTATCTAAACTACTATTTTTGAAGCTTTAATCTTATACATATATACACTACACATTAAGGGTTCTGCTGCCTCTCCGCTTATTTTTCCAGGGGCACCACCAGTATTTCCTTAGATTCCTGAACACAAAAACCATAGGCATCAACATGGAGTTTGCCCTCTTTATTGCTATAATGCCCTACTCTAGGAAGGCTTTTCCCAAGATTTTAGATTGTGTCTGTAGGAATTTGTGTCCATTCAGCCAAAAGAGCATTTATTACGTCGGGTACTGATGCTGGATGAGAAGACCAGGTTAACAATTCATTCCAAAGCTGTTTAGTAGGGTTGAGGTCAGGGCTATTTGCAGGAAACCTAACTTCCTCAACAAAATGTCTTTAATAAGTTGACACTGTGCACTTCGGCACAGTCATGCTGGAACGAAAAACGATCTTCCCCAAACAGCTAACATGAGCCTGAACTTTCTGCTTAAAATGTCTTTGTATGCTGTAGTATTAACTACACAGTAGTAGTATTAACAATACCCTTCATTGAAAATGCCAGAACTCAGTCATTTTGAGGAGGATCTTATTTTGAAAATACATATGACCAGGAGCGGACTGACTATTTGGGCATTTGGGCTCTTCCCGATGGCCCGGGCCAGTAGGGGAACCCATGAGAGGCTCATGGAACCTTTATTGGGTCACCAGCTTTAAGTCTTCTACCATTCTGCATTCCACAGAGCATGGTGCCCCTCCGCACAGCCCTGCCGCATTAATGTTGCGTCAAAAAGATGGCTGCCGTGTGGCAGCCATCTTTAACACAGCTTTTTTTTCCACTAACTATGCCCTAGGCTCTAGTGGGCATGGCGAATCCTGTTTTCAAGCTTTTCCTATTGGCTGAGCCGCTTTCCTCTTTCCCCACCCGGCAATTGGCTGGCAGGATCAGTTACTGTGAGCAGCTTAGCTGCTATTGGCCAGAACGGGCAAGAGCAGTGCACCTGTCAGAGCGATGAGGAGTAAAGTGGGCATGGCTATGAATGAAAAGGGCTGGCATTAGGGAGGAGCCAGTGGTAAAATTATAGATTATGGGTGTGTAAGGGGTGGGTTGGTGGGTGTGACCGGTGGAGACATTATAAATACCTCGGCTGGGTGGGTATGGCTATGCAAGTCAGTCCTGACCTGTTTTGCCTGTCATTCGACCTACCTCTCCTGTGGCTGGTCTGTGCTCTTGGGGTGGCCAACAGTTCACAGCTCACCAGATGCTCTCCCTTGGGCAAGCAATAAAAAACCAGAGCACTAGCCGGGGAGGGGGACACCATAAACAGCATGGAGAGTCTGAGGAACAGTGGGGACTACCTGATCTGCCACAAAGTGCTCAGATAGATGAGCAGACCCTTTTGCAATGCGGGCAATGCAATCTGTAGGTGGGGCTTTGTATAGGCGTGGCTTGATTGTGGGCAGTGACACAGGGCACTCCTATGATCTCCTATTGCTCGAGGGAAGTGCCAGGACAAGGCCATCGAGCGCCCAGGGCAAAGATGCCAAACTGCACCCCCTCCTTCCCTTACAGTTAGGGTCAGGGCGCCCAAATCCCTGCTATAAACCTTTGCGCCCAGGGTAGCCGTCCCTCTTGCCCCCCCCCCCCCTTTGTCCTGGCCCTGGTCCTGGTCCCATAAGCTGTAAGTCCGCCCCTGGATATTACAGAAAGTGACAACTGTCATACAGTTTTGTGTGAGAAGGTGGAAATAGAAAATACTTAAAAGAAATTTTACCAGCAGAGATTTACGCAGCCAAAGAGTGATTCAAATTAATGGTGTCTAAGCAAAACTTAAAAATTCTATCTAGATAGAGCTGACTTTTATTAAAGGGAAAGTAGGATCCCTTAAGTAGGACTGCGCATTAAGATGCAAATTTCCTTAAAAAGAGACCTATCACAATATCTGTCCAAAACCAAAAAAAAATGTGAGCAGCTAACCTCCCTCCCCAACTGTAGATAGTTAACTTTATGCTGCCTTATGTTTTAGTGTTCCTTTTATAATAGACAAATATCTGTATCCCTTTGAATAATGAAATTGACTCAGGTCTCATTTTTACACTACATATATTACACTTTCTATTAGGTTTTTTTTTTTTTTTTTAGGAACTTTCTATTAAACTCATCCATTATCACGCCTGGGTAATGCCGGCTTTTTTCTTTTTAATGCTACAGCAATGCAGTCGGCCTTTTTATATGTTTGCAGTAGAAATAATAAAGAATTTCTGTGCTTGAATGTCAATAGGAAATAATAAGTTACCGGCTTTACTATTGGGTAATGCACACACGTTTCCAAGAGAAAAAAAAGAGCAAAAGGAAAACGGCACTTTTCTTTCTCTTCCCGATGCCATGTATTTTAATTGGAGTGTAGAAAGAAAAGAAAATCTTTATGGAACATAAAAAATTATAGATTTGTTCTCTTGTAATGCTGTATTGATCACACCGGCAACACCTTGCGGCATTTCTTTAGATTCCTAAAACAGAAATGATATTTTGCGGAACAGAGATTTTGGCTTGACCTTTAGCTTCATCTACAAGGAGATAGGGGTCAATTTAATACAAAAGGGGGGGCTTACTTAGTTTTAAAGCTGAACTACGGGAGAACAGTTAAATACACAAATTAATTACATATAACCTTCCACTTGCCAAAAGATTTCTAGTTTTGCCCATCCAGTCCTGGGATTTCCACAGCTATGCCACAAAGCACATCCCTATCTAGCAGGGAAGAAGTTCTGATTTTTCTTTGCTGCTGGTAAAGCGTTTGTACCTATCTATACCAGCAGGTGGCACTGCAGTGTTCTAGTGTACTGTACATGTATCTATGATATGAGAGGAAGTATCAGCTGTCCCAGTGTGTTTTTGTATGCTACTGTTTCCTGCTCCATGTAAAGCTGTATTCTGTGTATCCTCCATGAAAGTAAAGGTATTCTCTATATGCAAGAAGCTTCCAGCGCATCATTGCAATACTCTGCCAACAATCCCAACACTTCCATACTTGCCAACTGTCCCTTTTTTCCTGGGACAGTCCCTGCAAATAGAAGCCTGTCCCAGGTAATTTATATTGTCCCTGGAAGCGCCTGTTAATCGGGCTGCCCATAAATGTTACGCAGAAGTATTGCAGCTGAATGGGAGAATTATTCCAACTCTGCTACTGTGGCCTTAAGTTTGAAATTCCCTTTTAAATTTCCTGTAATTCTCTCTATATTGGAGTAGACTCTATCTGATAAGGAGGCAAGAATAATTATGCAGAGTGGGCGGAGCTTCAGGGAAGTGGGTGTGGTAATTTATGGCTGTGCTGCAAAGTGTCCCTGGAAATTTTTTTTAAATGTTGGCAACTATGCACTTCATATTCCGGATATGTGTATGCTGTACCATGTACTTGTATGAGAAAGTATCCTGTTCTCTTTGTATTGCTTCCCTTATGTGAAAGTCCTGGTGTTCCCTCTGCTTTCCTAATATAACTGACCACACTAAGCAGGCGGGCACAGCATGGTCAGTTCTGTAGATATGCTGTGTGCTCTCCTCCAATGATCAGACATGTCCTGACATGCCTCTACTGCACAGCCATTCACTGGGAAGCTCAGTGTGCTGCTGATTCTCCTCCCCCAGCTCTTATGCAGCTGAGAACATAGGGAATGTGATCACTTAAAAAAGGAAGAAAAATGTATTTATAATGTTTTTTTTCTATATCAATACACAAATATTTTGCCTTTCATTTCTATTTTAAACAGAATGAGCTGTTTTACAATTACTTTAACAAATATGGGTTTTGTCCCTCCCCCAGCCAATGATTGGACAGTGAAAAGAGAAGCGCTAGACTAATAAGGTCCCCTCTCTGTCACTCTATTCTCCTATTAACATGTTTATTGCATGGCAACACACTTGATTGACTCCTTGTGTTGCTTCTACCTCTACCAGTGTGAGCTCTGCTGTAATGGAACTGCAAGTAAAATTCAGAATAACTTTGCTTGAATTTAAAAAATATAGCTTGATGTACTAATGAATATGTATTAAAATGTGTTTTTTTATATATATTGCGGGAGTCTCCCACATTTGGGCTGCGGCTCCCTGGCACCCTCAAGTGCCGCACAATATCCCGGCTGTTGGCTGTCAGATGTCAGCATATCCCCTAGCATTACTGTGTGAAGAACGGAGCCAATGCTTCCTGTGTAGTTCTGGCTCCTGTCAAAGGGGGAGTGATATCAAATGTACCCCGCCTGTGAGGAGGAATACAGGAAGCATCCGCTCTGCTTTCTACTGCAGCCGCATGCTTCCTCCAGCACCGCTCCAGTCACACTCCGTTTGTGTGTCTCGGAGCCAGAACTACCCTCCAGCAGTACCAGTCAGCAGTACCCACCAGCAGTACAAGCCAGCAGTACCAGCCAGCAGTACAAGCCAGCAGTACCCGCCAGCAGTACCAGCCAGCAGTACCCACCAGCAGTACAAGCCAGCAGTACCCACTAGCAATACCAGCCAGCAGTACCCGCCAGCAGTACCAGCCAGCAGTACAAGCCAGCAGTACCAGCCAGCAGTACCCACCAGCAGTACCAGCCAGCAGTACCAGCCAGCAGTATTCACCAGCAGTACCCACTAGCAATACCAGCCAGCAATACCCACCTGCAGTACCATCCAGCAGTACCCACCAGCAGTACCAGCCCTGGAGGACAGCCAGCAGCAGCCACCAGCTATACTCACCTGGGGGACAGCAGCAGACAGCGATACCTGCAGGAATCCTGAGGAAGAAGTGAAGATTTAGGTCAATTGAGGTGCAGTGCCACCTCCCTTAACCACTTACCGCATATCAACGTACCGATACGTCGGTACACTTTGCGGGTTTATACCGGGATGATGCCTCTAGTTAGAGGCATCATCCCGGTACCGTGGTTTGAAGCCGACGGTCGGCTTTCCGTCGGTAACGACCGATGCGGCTCGGGAGCCGCTCGATCGTTACCCGGGGGGGCGGGAGGGGATGTCCCCCCCCCTCCCGTGGCTTTGCCCGGGGCTCCCGTCCCACCGGGAGCCCCGAGCACCCAGCCGACACGTCCGCCGGCTGGATGGAGTCCCGATGAATTCCCGGAAACGGCATCGATCGGGGCTCCGATGACGTAACCCGGAGGCGGCGTCCATGACGTCACTTCCGGGTTACTGTGCTGCAAAAGGTGGCAAATTTAAAAAACGGCTGTATGCAAAAATGCAGTTTTCGGCGTTTTGCATACATGGAAGTGTAGTGGAGGGGTCTAGGGTCTTTTAGACCCTCGATCCCTCCATAAAGTGTACCTGTCACTGCATATTGGTGTCACAAGGGATGTTTACATTGCTTGTGACAGCAATAAAAGTGATCAGATTTTTTTTTAAAAAAAAAACTGTAATAAAGTTTAAAAAAAATAAAAAATAAATAGGAAAAAAAAAAAAAAAAATTTCGCCGCCCCCGTCACCGTTAGCTCGCGCACAAAAAAAAACGTATACGCATTGTCGAGCCGCAAATGAAATCGCTGTTCAAACCCCACATGTGAGGTATCGCCGCGATCGCCAGAGCGTGCGCAATAATTTAAAAAAAAAGAGCTACACTCTACCTCTAAACTGGTAACCGTTAAATAAATTTAAATCGTCGCAGATTGAGATCTCTATTGACCGTAGTTTGCCCCCCCCCCCCCCACGGGGGGGGGGGGGGCGCAATTTTAAACCGTAACATGTTGGGTATCTATTTACTCGGCGTGACATCATCTTTCACGATATACAAAAAAAATGGGCTAACTTTACTGTTTAGTATTTTTTGAATGCAGTGAAATGTGATTTTTCAATTTTTTTCCAAAAAAATGGCGTTTTAAAGACCGCTGCGCAAATACCGCTTGACAAAAAGTTTTGCAATGACCGACATTTTATTCTCCAGAGTCTTTGCTAAAAAAATATACATAATGTTTGGGGGTTCTAAGTAGTTTTCTAGGAAAAAATACTGATTTTAACTTGTAAACAAAAAGTGTCCGAAATAGGGCTGGGGCTTAAGTGGTTAAATGAGTTTGCCACCTTCCTGAAATGAGTTTTTGCAGGTTGGGATGTCTGGGACACTACGGTTGAAGTAAAACACAGCTTTATTGAAAAACAATCACATTGCAAACAAAAAGCACCAATATGGTGGCCTTCACCACACCTATATTAAAATAAAAGTCAACATTGTCTAAAACTGGGGATAGCAGCTGCACATGCAATCATCCATACATACAGTCACTCTCAGCAGATTGAGGACTGGAGTAGTAGTATTCCTGTAATAAGAACTTCATCATTCCTCATCTCAGTAAACAGGTGAAGCTCAAAGTTCATCTCATAGATCACATTTAGTGCTGGTTCAGAGCTCCTAATATTCAGACACACAATAATTACACAGGTTCTGAGGCTGATTAGGGGGTAATTAAACTCACTTAGTTCCTTATGTGCTATACAGCGATACCTTGTAATCTTCTGCCAGGACCAGGACTCCTAGGTGTGTGGTGGAAACACAGTGATCAGGGTGGTAAATGGTGCAGCCAGAGTGGATAAGTCCTAGGCTCCATTGGAGCAGAGTGGGGGTATGTCGGGGAAGGATGGAACTGGGGGAATGGCTCACCACCCCATGTAGGGAGATGTCTCCCGTTTCAAACATAGCCCCTTAGCTCACAGTTTCACCGGCTATCGATCATCCGGTTAAGCTAGGATTGCCACCTTATTCCCTTAAACCAGAACACATATTAATTACCCAGGTTCTGAGGCCAATATAATGCACATAAGGCTCTACCGTATATACTCGAGTATAAGCCGAGTTTTTCAGCATGTTTTTTCATGCTGAAAATGCCCCCCTCGGCTTATACTCGAGTCACTGGCTTCACTGTGTTTTTAAAAACTGCGCCGCTTGGAGCCGACATGTCACTGCACATGTGCTGCATGCCCGGGAATAGCCGAACGTGTTCTGGCTTTCCCGAGCATCAGCGGCGCATTTGCGGTGACGTATTGCCGTCAGGCGGCGCGGTTTTTAAATCGAAGGCGCCTCACCGACTGGTAAATGAGACTCCTCCGCAGCCCCTGCCCTCATGCAGTGCTGTGGGCATGGTACAGGACATTCTCCTGTACCATGCCCGCAGCACTGCATCTCCTGTGCCATGCCTGTACATACTGTGCCATGCCTGTACATACTGTGCAATGCCTGTACATACTGTGCAATGCCTGTACATACTGTGCCATGCCTTTACTTACTGTGCCATGCCTATACCATCACCTGTGCTATGCCTATACCATCACCTGTGCCATGCCTATACCATCTCCTGTACCATGACCTGTGCCATGCTTGTACCATGACCTGTGCCATGCCTGTACCATGACCTGTGCCATGCCTGTACCATGACCTGTGCCATGCCTATACCATCACCTGTGCCATGCCTGTACCATCACCTGTGCCATGCCTGTACCATCACCTGTGCCATGCCCTTACCATGACCTGTGCAATGCCTATACTATGACCTGCGCCATCTCATGTACCATGCCCGCAGCCCCTGTTTTGTGTCTCTTGGTGGTCCAGTTGGGTCCAGTAGCTGCTGCATTTCCCACCCTAGGCTTATACTCGAGTCAATACGTTTTCCCACTTTTTTTGTGGTAAAATTAGGGGTCTCGGCTTATATTCGGATCGACTTATACTCGAGTATATACGGGTAAGTTAGTTTAATTACCCCCTAATCAGCCTCAGAACCTGTGTAATTATTGTGTGCCCTGGTTTAAAGGGAGGAGGTGGTAACCCTAGTTTAAGCATATTCCCTTCGGCTTCCTCCACATCTCCTGTGCATGTTCGCAACTGCTGTCCCCGAGTGGATGCACGTGACGTCCACCCTGATCACTGTGTTTCCACCACACACCTAGGAGTCCGGGTCCTGGCAGAAGAATACAAGGTATCACTGTATAGCACATTGCCTAAATTCATTGAACTTTTGTCCAGCGACAGCAACATAGGAACCTCCTATACATACAGTACCTGATGTTTCATCTGACACCCAATCATTTTCCAACACTCTGAATTTTAGGAGCTCTGAACCAGCACTAATTGTGATCTATGAGATGAACTTTGAGCTTCACCTGTTTACTGAGATGAGGAATGATGAAATTCTTATTACAGGAATACTACTACTCCAGTCCTCAATCTGCTGAGAGTGACTGTATGTATGGATGATTGCATGTGCAGCTGCTATCCCCAGTTATAGACAACGTTGTCTTTTATTTTAATATAGGTGTGGTGAAGGCCACCATATTGGTGCTTTTTGTTTGCAATGTGATATTTTTTCAATAAAGCTGTTTTTTACTTCAACCGTAGTGTCCCATTTATTTGACTTTCTTTGTAGACAGTTGTCTTCTTTATTATATGCATTCACACATGGGCGTTTTGAATTTCAGGCAGAATTGCCGTGATTCTGCCTGCGAAAACGTCCATGCAGCTCCAGTGTCATTTCTGTCTGCTGCCTCCTTCCTCTATCAGCATGAGTCACTTCTGACAAGTTTTCCTGACACCAAAAGAAAAAAGGTGACAGCGGAGGGAGCTCCAGCACACAGCACGTGATTGACAGCCCCAGCTCTTTTCCTGTGTGCTTTATGAAGAGGGTGTGTCTCTTCCCTCCAATCAGCTCTCCTCACTGTAACTTCAGCTCCCTGCCCCCTGCTTTATAAAAATTACCCTTTCATCAAGGCAACATGACCAAATGAAGAGGTGTTTTGTAGCCCTAAAATTCTGCATTGCTATTTTGTTTTGGTAACAATAAAAATCGATTTTTTCTTGATGTCAATGCACTGGAGACACTTTGCAACTTTTGGCTACCAGATGATGATGATGATGATGCCATTTGTTTGGTCACTTTATGCTTTGAGGATTGCATTGAATTATACAACTCAAATCAGTCTTCTCTATGACAAGGTGATCCTGCATTGTAGGCGGCACAAACAATAACCACAAAAAAAAATGCTTGATGACTTGAAAAAGGGCCACACCCGAAACACGTTGTCAGGACAATGGAAGACAACAGTATTCTCTCCCTGCCTCTTCCTGTTCCATCTACTTTCCACCAGCGGATCCAGCCGCCCATCAAGCCTCGCTTTGGACAGCTACTTTCTGAGGGTCTGACGTCACGTCCGGGTTATTTCTCCATTGTGTACCGCCGTTGATAGGCTCCAGTGGTCCCTTCAGCGATACCACCAGTCAAGACCCTTCCCACCCATCCTCCTCTTGGTACAGTGGGACCCTACCCCTCTCTCTTTGTGACCCACCGGGACCCTCCTTTACCATCATCCCACGGCTTGGAGTACATCAGGGCCACCTGTACCACTGCAACGTCCCGGCTGGCGTTGCTCTCCCGAGCAGCTTGTCAGTGAGGATCCATCCTGTGTGAGTTTTCTAGCCATTCAAGTTTCATAACACAGGTCTGGGGATCTATGCATGGCTCATCACTGTTTTTAACTCATGGATGGCATACTATATTCATGGATTTGTCCTTCATAAACTTTTTAGTGCTTGACCTATTTGATAGTGTTCTTTCATCATTCATGGCATTTATTGTAGCCCACACCCACCACCCGGTGGTTTCATCGAGCGCTTTTTAGTGGTTATTGTTTGAGTGACTGTATATCTTAAGCACCCGTTAAGGTGCATCATTTCCACATAGCTGCTCCATGACCCCAAGGTGGTTTCTGATTTTTCATGACGGAGGGGCGCAGGTTCTGTCACTCTAGCACCGGCCATTATTTTTTGTTTTTCTGCACTGTAGGTGACCGACTCACTTTGGAGAATACATATCACACAATGCAAAAATGATCGTCCCTCAATAACTGGAGCTGCACACTTCTGTCATGGAGCTGGTATTGATAAGAAATATTTTATTGAATGCAATATAGCCAACACATTTCAGGGAAAGGGCCACCACCTTCTTCAGGGCTAACAGTGGGAAGACAGTTAAAGCGGAGTTCCAGGCACAGAATCGTGTCTGTAGATTTGACGGCATCTGCTTCCTTATCCTTTCCTGTGCCCGAATTGGATATTCCTGGCCTTTTTTTTTTCCTTACCTTTTTAGAGAGGATAAAATACTCACCTTTCCATCGACTTCCTCCTTGCTCGGCCGCGGCCCGCGCCGTCACTTCCTGTCCCGCAATGCGTCCTGGGAGCTCTTACTCGTCACTCCCAGGATGCAATGGGCAGTGACGTAGGCAGCCGACCGCTCTTCTCATCGCGTTATTTCCAAACAGGAAATGACGCGATGTTAGGCGGAGCCCGGCGCGTCCCTATGGAAACCAGTACTATGCCGATCGCATAGTACTGCGTATGCGCGAGATTTCGCGCTGGACTCACCGGCCTCCGCCCACTAGAACCAGGAAGAAGGGAAGACATTTCCCCACAACGGACTCGGCGATCCAGGACAAAGATGGCGGCGCTCGTCATACATTTTATAAAGTAAGATTTTATGCTTGCAAACCGATTATTTCATCGACTAGAACACGTGTCAAACACAAGGCCTGCGGGCCGAATCCGGCCTTCCAGGCAATTTTTTGTGGCCCTCGCACCTCTCCTGCAGCTGTGGCAGCCCCCTTATCTCCACTCCTTATCTCAGCAATCAGCAGCAGAGAGGAGGACAGAACTCCTCTACCAGATCATGCGCTTCTCCATGCAGCCGCAGAGAGGCTTGTCTCTGCCCACATACCCCGTCTCAGCCTTCGGCAGCAGAGAGGAGGATAGAACCCCTCCACCAGACCATGCGCTTCTCTGTGCAGCCGCAGAGAGGCTCGTCTCTGCCCACATTCCCCGTCTCAGCAGTCGGCAACAGAGAGGATGACAGGACTCCTCTTGCAGATCCTGCACCTCTCTGTGCAGCCACAGAAACCCCTGGTCTCTGCCTACCCTGGTGTCAGCATTCAGCAGACTATGGCAGATGACTCCTGCCCTCCTTGGGTCCTCTGCCAGACCCTGCAGTTTCTGCTTCCCAGCTCCAATCCAGCTTCTTCCTATCAGCAGCACAAGGTAAGAGGGGTGCACTGTGATGTAAGCGAGGGTGGGGGACTCTTGACTTCTGACGGTGGGGGGGGGGGCTTGCCCTAGACATCTAGTCTTATAGATACAACTGGCTCTTTGAGGGCAACCATAACGCTGATGCGGCCCGCAATGAAATTGAGTTTGACACCTTTGGTCTACAACAGGGATATGCAAACTGTGGGCCGCAGAACGTCCCATGAGGCAAAGCAAGACTCTGACAGTCACAAGCATGACACCCAGAGGCAGAGGAATAATGGGACTTGTAGTTTTGCAACAGCTGGAGGGCCACAGTTTGCATATCCCTGGCCTAGAACATTGCTAGGTGAGTCTCCGTTGGCCTGAAAGGGCAGCCGTCACCCAACAGCCAATTGCATCAATCTAAAATGTATTACTTTACATGGATATTTTAGAAAGCTCTCGTGAACTCTATAATGTTTTGGTTTTTACTACTCCCTCTATTGACCTCTCTGCCATTTATTATGTTTCTGTTTCTTTGATCCCATTTCTGCACCTTGACATATCTAAATGTGGCAAATTATGTTCTGTTTACACAAATGGGAATCTATTTTCATCTTCACATTAATCTCCCTTTGTCCTCCGCACAACCAGTTGTCTTTAGCTGTGATTTCCATGTACTGTAATTGGACATTGATTTGGGAATCTTGTTAAATTGTAACAGCTGTGAGAACATCCTGTTTTCAATTAAAGGAAACATTTCCTGAAGGCTTCCATTGCTGACTTCGCATTCTGCCTGGCTGTCACACTGACCCTCTTGCTTTATTACTATTAGTCCCTAACCTAGAAAAAGGACTCAAATAAGGACGTCTGACTTTAACCTTTCTCTGACTGCCATCTCTTTACTATACATATAACTGCTTTGAGCACCAGAAGCTGACACTTTATGCAGTTGCTGACCTTCAATCTGGCCTCTCAGTTTCAGCTGGGGTCCCCACAGATAAATGGGAAGCAATCATAGTGGTTTCCAGCTATGACTTTGCTGGCTGTGACATAAGGATCACACACTTGGAGGCTTCACTGAGTAAATGAACTTTCAAGCCACAGATGTAAACCGCCAACTTCAGTCTGCAGTAGGCTCTGCGGTGCCATTTATTTAATAGTATAATTGTCAGATACAAATACCTTATTAAAAAAAATGATACATTAATTAAATATAACAAAAATCAGCCTATAGTAAAGAAAAACAACAGAGATGTTTTTTTTTCAAACAAACAAAAAAAGCCTTATTTTTCCTAAAAATAATATTAAAACTTTTGAGGTATGCAAATCATAGTCATTATCATGAAGTTAACCAAAGCATGCTACTGAATTGGCATTTAGGCATTAGTTCCCTCTGTCTAGTTACAAAAGTGTTAATCTGACTTTTCCACCTATCTGTTCCTAGTTTGTGACTTTTAAAGTACTGAAGCAAGGAGTTCAGGATAACCAAGCAACTCGTGTTTTCAGGAGGTCAGCAGTGGCATGTTTTTCTCAGGAGTAGCTTACTATGTAGTAGAACTATGTAGTAGTGTTACCTGTAGCAGCCAAACCAGTTGTGAATCTACTGTGTGTTTTGTATATTCTGAAACCTTACGGTAGTACTTGTGGTCAGATTTTTTCTTTATGGGTTTTTTATTTTTATTTTTTATTCTTATGTAGCACTACCCCCATAGGAGCTTCTAAGTAAATATCAGGATCCTTTTGCCAGTAGATTTTTTGAGGCAAAGTACACAGTTCCAAACATATGAGAACTTGGATAGGTAATGGATAATTACATAGTTACATAGTTAGTGAGGTCGAAAAAAGACATCCGTCCATCCAGTTCAACCTATGATGTGTGTGTGTGTTTGCTGTTAACCATACATTGTATACCCCTGTATGTTGTGGTCTTTAAGGTGCCCATCTAATAGTTTTTTGAAACTATCGATGCTCCCTGTTGATACCACTGCTTGTGGAAGAGAATTCCACATCCTTACTCCTCTGACAGTGAAGAACCCTTTACGCATTTTAAGGTTAAACCTCCTTTCCTCTAGTCTTAGTGAGTGGCCACGTGTCTTATTGTATTCCCTTTCTCTGAATAGTTTGTTCCTTATGCTAGGGTCGCCAGTACAGTATTTGTACATTGATATCATATCCCCTCTCAATCGTCTCTTCTCCAGAGAGAATAAGTTCAGTGCTTGTAGTCTTTCCTCATATCTGATGTCTTCCATTCCCCTAATTATTTTTGTTGCCCTTCTCTGGACTCTCTCCAGTTCCAGCACATCCTTCCTGAGGACCGGTGCCCAGAACTGGACAGCATACTCCAGATGTGGCCGGACCAGAGTCTTGTAGAGTGGAAGAATAATCTCTTTATTTCTGGAGTGAATCCCCTTTTTTATACATCCCAGTATTCAGTTGGCTTTGCTTGCAGCGGCTTGGCATTGCATGGTCCTTTTCCATCCTAGACTCACCCAGAGGTTCCCCCCCTAGTGAGTAGCTTGCTTTCTGGCTTCTGGCACCCAAGTGCATTACTTTGCATTTTTCAACATTAAACCTCATCTGCCATGTAGTTGCCCACCCCATTATTTTGCTCAGGTCCGCTTGTAAGGTTTCCACATCCTGCATGGAAGATATTGGCATACTGAGATTGTACTAGATATCACCTCCTCTAGATCATTTATGAATGAATTAAACAGGATTGGCCCCAGAACAGAACCCTGGGGGACCCCACCTGCCACACCCGCCAAATCCGAGTACTCCCCATTAATCACCACCCTTTTGCACTCTCCCCTGGAGCCAGTTCTCTCTGGCTAATGACAGGATACTCCAGTAACCCTTAGTAACAATCTGAGGATACTGAACTTGCCCTGGTAGAACTGTGAACCAAGTCCTTGCACAAGTAAAGGATGGACTGAGCTTTGTAGTAGCAACTTGAGGAGATTCATCGTCCTCTTTGGACATCCGAGCAAATCCGAGGGATATCCGAGGGATAAAAGCAGCACACAGTCCCTAGGATCTCAATCACCAATTTGCACTCACTAATGTCCTTGAATAATTGACTGTCTCCTTTCAATACTCTCCAGACTCTTTCACCCCATGATACCAGACTGGATCATCAGACGACAGCCCCTCAGTCACCTTCAGCAACTTTCAGTAAAGTAGGCCTTCAGCTAGCCCAACTACAACCCACAGGCACATGGCAGAATGGCATAGGGCAGCCTTTTTCAACCAGGGTACCCAGTCACCCTGGGGTGCCTTGGAAAAATGCCTAAAAATTGCCCAATAATTGTATACAAACCGGCATGTGGATGAAGCCTGCCTTGTTAGTTACACAAAGCCAGAGGTTTGCACCATTTCAACCTTCTAGCTGCTGGCATCCTAACCACCAATGGCATCATCAGTTGATGATGAGGATGTCAGTTGCCTGCATAGCATCCTTGTTTGACCCTCCCCTGCCCCCTCTCCATCAGTGTTGGGGTCACATTAGCTGAGTGATGGAGAAAAAAAAAAACTGAGGAAGAAGAGAAACATTGGAATACTGGTCAGTACCAGTTTTCAAAAGTGTATTTGCTTTGGAAGAATAAATTACCTCTAACGTTGGGTGTCCTAAATGTGTGGATGTTACATGAGTTATGTAAAACTATTCGAATAGGTTTTACATTTTTGAACGGGTTGCCTCAAGACTGTCCATAATTTTTAAAGGGTGCCTCGAGATTCTTCATCATTTTTAAAGGGTGCCTCGACTAAATAAAAGTTGAGAAACACTAGCCTGGGGGACTAACAGCCCCCCGAGGCTGTGATCTTCTCCTCAGGGAAAAAGACCCCTCTGCTCTCTTACAGTATTTATACACACTCCCAGTTACCATCTGGGCACCTCTCTCCAGGGGTTGGCCAGGGCTGCATAACTATTCAGCTGCTGATTAGACTCTTCCTGCCCAATAAATTCCAAAAAATTTCTGGACCAACCAGGGGGAAGCAGTCAATCCTGCAGCCACTGAAACACAGAACAGGCCAGAATAATCCAAAACACAGCCATACCTATTACAGTGAACCAAACTATATTTGCCCAACAACAAAATACAGCTCCACTGGAAACAGTAAGCCAGAATCAAACTTACCTAATCTTAGCACCTACCTAAGAGGGTGCTTCATTTCCAAGCAACACAGGCGTGCATTCCATGAAGTGCATGCCAAAGCAATAAAAAAACCTAGAGATGGATCAAACATTTTTAGCAAGCCTTGCCAAGGTCACCCAGCTCTACAATGACTTTACTTTGAACACTTGATGTCCAAACTCTTTGGATTATTGTTTACAGGCATGGGTTCCCATGCCGGGAAAACATTAGTCTACATATCCCATTCTGAACTAATGATTGGAAAGCAGTTGGTGTACCATCTGATCATCATGAGAGCTAATCGTGGTGCCCATATGCAGGCTGGTCATGACAAGGTTAACCACTTAAGCCCCGGAAGATTTTACCCCCTTCCTGACCAGGGCCTGTTTTGCGATTCGGCACTGCGTGACTTTAACGGACAATTGCGCGGTCGTGCGACGCTGTACCTAAACGAATTTGACGTCCTTTTTTTCCCACAAACAGAGCTTTCTTTTGGTGGTATTTTGATCACCTGTGCGATTTTTACTTTTTGCGCTGTAAACAAAAAAAGAGCGACAATTTTGCAAAAATAACAATATTTTTCAAATTTTTTTATATGAAATTCTCCCAAAAAAAATGTAAAAATCATCTAAATTTTTTAACATTTTAGGCCAATTTGTTTTATGCTACATATGTTTGGTAAAAAAAAAAAAAATCGCAAAAAGCGTATTTTGATTGGTTTGCGCAAAAGTTATTGCGTTTACTAACTAAGGGAAAGATTTCTATAATTTTTGGCTCTTTTTTTTTAACGCGTAATGGCGGCGATCTGCGATTTTTTTTGCGGTACTGCGACATTGCGGCGGACAGATCGGACCCTTGACTGACATTTTTGACACTTTTGGGGTTACCAGTGACAGTACTACAGTAATCAGTTCTATATATATGCACTGTTACTGCAAAATGACACTGGCAGGGAAGGGGTTAACTTTATTGGGGAAGGAGGGGTTATGTGTGTCCCTAGGGGCGTGCTTCTAACTGTGATTGGACATGGCTACTGGTGTAGGAACAGTGATCAACAGTCCTACATAGTAGAACCGTATGATCACCATTCATACACAGGGGAGAATGACAGGCGGCTTGTTTACATTAGCCGCCTGCCTTTCTCCCTTCACGGCGGACGATCGCGAGTGACCGGCGGCCGCCGGTCACACGCACGGACTTCCCAGGGAACGAGCCCGGGCGGGCGCGCGCCTCCGCGGGTGCACGTTCGCCCGCTATTGGCTCACAAGCAAGTGACAGGCTAGTGACGTACCCATACGTCACTTTGCCTGGCCGGGGCTGACCGCCGCAGTATATTTACTTGCGGCGGTCGGCAACCAGTTAAAACTATTATGTTTCTATATGGGTAACTTAGGGGAAAGTACTAATTCTATTCTTTACAGGTTAGTGGTTTTTCGTGTTTTTTAAATGTGTTCTTGTACCCAAGTGTACCTAGAATGGAAAATGTTGTCAGCTTTTTCTGCTGCTTTTGTTTCCAATGTTTTATTTCTTCCAGCAAATTTTACTTTATTTAGAAGACATTTATCCAATTTGCAGTAATTTTGACAATCCCTATTTATGATATTTTAAAATTTGATGGCAGATACCTTTAGCTGCTGCTCAAAATGAAAGTCCCTTGAGCTACCGGTGAACGGGTGCCTTGACTGAAGCAGGTAACCAATCACCACTGACCTGAAGACCTTCAGGCTTTAGAGGAGTTGACCACTCAACATTTTATTAGGATAGTCATCACAGCTTTAGCAGCAGTTGGCCTTTGCCAGTCGTTAAAACTGTTTTAATGGTCTATGCCCTCAAGTAGGTTTTGGGTTAGTCTAATACGGGGTTCACTAAATGGCAGACTGTTGTCCGGACCCAGACCGAGTGACAGTCCTGCCTAAACCATGACCTTTCCACTTATCCGCCTGGGTGTGTTCTCTCTCGGGTCTCCCGCCTGGCTGTGATTTCACAGCAGGCCGGGGCTCTGGGTGAAAGCAGATATGGACAGAGAGTGGGAGTCTTTTTATATTAACAAGCCGGTACTCACCCGCTTTCTAACATTATAAGTTTGGCAGCCCCCGTCCTCTATCTTGATCTGCAGCACCTCCCGCCCCTCACCTGCTGTGAGCATGAGAGTGTAGCTGAATAGGAGACCTGAGAGAGAACACTGCTGCTATGTGCTTCTGTCCTGGTAGGGCTTTTTACAATTTTGCATATACTCTTATTACCATCCTGATGGTCCTTTGCTTAAAAAGTCCCGCACCTAGGGGAACCCTCGATTCCCTCAAATAATAGGGGGACTGTGATGTAAAGGTGGAGAGGGGGGTCATGACTGCAACAGAGGCACTGTGATGAGAAGGGAAACTGAGGACTCTGCTGGACTGCTTTAAAGGGGGGGGGGGGGGGTTGTGATGTAAAGGGGAGTGGGATGGTGATGTGAAGGGGGTCTGTGATGTAAAGGGAGGGGGCTGTGATGTTAAGGGGAGTTATGATGTAAAAGGGGGCTGAGAACAGTGATGTAAAGAGGGCGCTATGATGTAAAAGGTATTTTGAAGACACTGATGTACGGGGGGGGGGGGGGGGGGGCTGTGATGTAAAGAAGGCTGTAATGTGGTATAGAGCGAAAATTTGATTTGGACATCTGCTGGAAGAAAATGTTACCAACTGGACCTCTGTAATTTTTAATTTAAGACCCCTGGTCTAATGCATTGTCACTGTTCAGGTGTATTCACAGTATTACCATGACTAGAACTGGTTATTGTGTTGTAAATTCAAAAAAGCTGTGGCCTTCATCTTTTTTTTTCTGCAAATCAATCCTTCTCCATGTCATCTTTGAGGAACATTTCTTGGTCTGAGGACAGGGTACATACCTCCTCTAGCTGCAGTACAAACGTTACATTGTGTCCTTGTTCTGCTATTAACTTTCCATCCACTGTAGTGATACGGAGGCCATGGGGTGCTTTCCCCGGGCACTGCTGCGGCTTTGCCGTGTACTGTTCCCGGACTCCATCTGTGCAGTTGTTAGACACGACCTTCCTGTAGCTGTAAAACAACATGTTTTATGTGACTGATCAATAAAGTCTGAGAGGAAGATGCAAAGAGTAGAAAGTCTGTTGCAGCCAGATCATACACCGGCTGACTGTACAACCTGCTTTAGATCTACCAGCAACTACACTATATTACCAAAAGCATTAGGACGCCTGCCCTTACACACACATGAACTTTAATGGCATCCCTGTCTCAGTCTGTTGGCCCACCCTTTGCAGTTATAATAGCTTCAACTCTTCTGGGAAGGCTGTCCACAAGGTTTAGGAGTGTCTATGGGAATGTTTGACCATTCTTCCAGAAGCCCATTTGTGAGGTCAGGGACTGACGTTTGACGAGAAATCCAGTCTCCGCTGTAATTCACCCCCAAAGGTGTTCTATTAGGTTGAGGGCAGTCAAGTTCCTCCATCCCAAACTCACTCATCCATGTCTTTATGGACCTTGCTTTGTGCACTGGTCCAAATAATTTGGTGGAGGGGGGGGGGGGGGGGGTTGTGGTGTGTGGTTGTTTTTCAGGGGTTGGCTTGGCCCCTTAGTTCCAGAGAATGGAACTCTTAAGGCATCAGCATACCAAGACATTCTGGACAATTTCATGCTCCCAACTTTATGGGAACAGTTTGGGGATGGCCCCTTCCTGTTCCAACATGACTGCACACCAGTGCACAAAGAAAGGTCAATAAAGACATGGATAAATGAGTTTGGGGTGGAGGAACTTGACTGGCCTGCACAGAGTCCTGACCTCAACCCAATAGAACACCTTTGGGATGAATTAGAGCGGAGACTGCAAGCCAGTCCTTCTCCTCCACATCAGTGGCTGACCTTACAAATGAGCTTCTGGAAGAATGGTCAAATATTCCCATAGACACACTCCTAAACCTTGTGAACAGCCTTCCCAGAAGATCTGAAGCTGTTATAGCCACAAGGGGTGGGCCAACTCAATATTGAACCCTACGGACTAAGACTGGGATGCCACTGAAGGTTATGTGCGTGTAAAAAGCAGGTGTCCCAATAATTTTGGTAATATGGTGTATGTAGTAAAAGGGCCTTCTAGAATGGATACATATTAAATAAGCTGTTACAGTAGGCCTTTACATGACATAGTTTTGATCAATCTAGAGAAGACTATATAGAGATTGTACAATTAGACTGTAAGGTGTACGGACAGTTTTAGGGGATTATTTGCATTTTTTCCCGCATTATCTTTTCTCACATAAAAAACATTCCTTTTCCACATTTACTGGATCAAACATCATTCATTAACACATACCAACATTTGATCCTTTGATATGAATTCCAGGCCTTTGCATCAATGACCTTAGTCATAACAAGGCCAATTTTTATATTAGGCAACGACCATTGCTAACCATGATTAAAATGCTCAATACCATTCACACTCTCTCACCTAAATCCGGATCTCCTGTACACATGGCAATAAATTGTGGCACTGCAAATGAAAATTGTACCAGAAGATCCCATTTACATACACTCATGTTCCCCACTTGTCACAAAATATTGGAAAACAGAAACAAAAGTCACATGCGCTGTTTGGTCATTATACATACCCGGTGCTGTTCAGGTAGCTTTGGCCAAGGCTGCAGTCCTTCGACAGCGAGGATGGGTTATACCAGAAGGCCGGGAGACACTGGCCATTGCTGTGACGCTCGTAGCCATAATCGCTAAAAACATAAAAGAGGAGAAGCAAGAGTGCTTTGTTGGTAAAGTGCAGCATATAATTACAAATCCGCTACCAGTGTTGGTCACAATATATGGTCATCGTGCAGAGATGTATAGTAACTAAGTAGAACTACTTCACTACTGTACTTAAGTACCGAAAGGCGGTATCTGTACTTTCCTAGAGAAGAATTTTTTTCTCCTACTTCCACTTTTACTTCACTACATTTTTTCAATGATTTCAATACTTCTACTCCAATATTTTTTTTTTTGTGCTGCATAGTTACTCGTTACTATTATAAAAATTACCACTGCCAGAACAGTAGATGGCAGGTTTCATGAAGCTCAAAACATGTGTATTATCAGCGCATACGAAAATAAAAGCTACTGTAGGTATAAATAAAAGCTGCATTTGAAATAATAAAAAACAATATGATGTTCAAACTTTTGACTTCTTTCTTTAATAACTACAAACACAGTACTTGTACTTTTACTTTCAGTACTTGAGTAGCAATTTTTTTTTTCAAAACTACTGGTACTTTTACTTTCAGTACTTGAGTAGCAAAATTTTTAAAAAAACTACTTGCAATACTTAAGTACAAAAAATGTTGAATACTTTAGTACTTCTACTCAAGTCACTTTTTGATTGAGCACTTCCACTTCTACTCAAGTCACTTTTTGATCAAGCACTTGTACTTTTACTCAAGTATGGGTTTCGAGTACTTTATACAACTCTGTCATCATGACAATGTTCACAAAGGCCTTCCAAAAGGTGGTCATTACTTGTGTATCCAACCACAGCTGCATTAGACTTCATGTGCAATGCAATGGGAGATGGCTCAGGAAATTTAAAGTGGTATAAAACTCTTCAAATTTTTTTCTAAAGTATGGTCCCCCAGGACATTTATGCCATACCATGCTATCAGTACATTATGATAGACTTACCTGTCAAACAAAGCCCTCCAGCGCTGTGCTGTCACTGATCCTACTGGTCTTTGGTACCTTGCTCTGTCTTCTGAGATTTTTCTCTCTGGTCACTTGAATGGCTGGGCTGAAATGACATCTCTCCCGACCATCACACAGGAGTCACTTCATCATGGCACAGAGCGGTGCCGTAAATCTGGTCTGAGCTGCACATGCTTGGCTCAGATTCCAATACTGCTGCCAGGCCAGGAGAGGCATTTATGACAAAAGAGAACACAATGGTTTCTTCTGTTCTGAAAACCCTGCCTGTTAGCATTTTTATAAAAGATGTAATTTAATACCACTTGAACCTATGAGTTGAGTGCCTTGCTTGCTGTTTAGTTATCTCTTATGAGTAAATAAATGCTCTGATACAGCCTATAAGCCAATAAATGAAGCACCAAACTCTACTGTAATACTTGATTTATAACAATAATATTAATTCTTATTATTATCATTATTATTATCGGCATCATCATTTATTAATTATAATATTTGTATCATAATTCTGGAAAAAATATATGTGTGTTTTAAATATACTGTATATTCATATCTTCGTATTCGTATCTATCTACAAACTTCCAGTGACCATGGTCTCAGAGTGGGATTATTTATTGGCTGTATGTCTCTCCTGGACGCCCAGGTTGCTTTGATAGCGGCCTTCAGCTCATCTGCATTGTTGGGTCTGGTGTCCCTCATCTTCCTCTTGACAATACCCCACAGATTCTCTATGGGGTTTAGGTCAGGCGTGTTTGCTGGCCGTTCAAGCACAGTGATACCATGATCATGTGACCAGGTATTGGTACTTTTGGCAGTGTGGGTGGGTGCCAAGTCCTGTTAGAAAATGAAATCGGCATCTCCATAAAGCTGGTCAGCAGAGAGAAGCATGAAGTGCTGTAGAATTTCCTGGTAGAGGGCTGCACTGACTTTAGACTTGATAAAACACAGTGGACCAACACCAGCAGATGACATGGCTCCCCAAATCATCACTGTCTGTGGAAACTTCACACTGGACCTCATGCAGCTTGGATTCCGTGTCTCTCCACTCTTCCTCCAGACTCTGGAATCTCTGGAATCTTGGTTTCCAAATCAAATGCTACATTTTTCACATTCAGTGATGATTTGGGGAGCCATGTCATCTGCTGGTATTGGTCCACTACCCTAAGACCCTGCTCACACTGCCACGACTTGTCAGGTGACTTGGTCCCCTTACAAGTCGTGCTCCATTCTGTGCAATGGAACTGTTCTAATCAGAGCGACTCAAGTCGCTCCGACTTAGAAAAAAGGTTCCTGCACTACTTCGGGGAGACATCGGAGCGGCTTGCATTGACTTCTATTATAGAAGTCGTTTGCAAGCCCTGATGAAGTTGTGCTGTACGGGTCGGCTCAAAGTCAGGGAGACTTTGAGTCACCCCAGTGTGAATCGGATCTTACCCTTGGAGGTTTGTAGAATTACAATGCTGTTAAACAATTATGCTTATTGTTACAAGAAGTGCGTTAGATTACTTCTGCATGTATGCCTATCGATACTGTATGTAAAAAAAAAAAATTATTATTCAATAAAAATTTGAAAGGAAAAAAAAATAAAAAGATATATAAGTTTCACTTTTTGAATTTAAATACTGAAATAAATAAACTTTCTGATGATATTCTAATTTTATGAGATGCACCTGTATATGTGTGTGTGTGTGTGTGTGTGTGTATATATATATATATATATATATATAAAATGACATTCATATGACTTTTTTAGAATAAATATAACAATTATAGAAAAATAATTGGGTGATTCAGACTGTTCTTTTCCACTCTCTTTGGGAATTTGTCGTGAAACAAAGTGTCACTATAAAAAAAGAAAAATGAAGAAAACTTTTGAAGTTTTCCCCTAACTTTAGAGGTGATATGAATCAGAGCGGCAGTCTGCATAATAGCATTTATCGACAAATTACTAAGCCAAGAATCTCTCCCGCACACTAACACTGGGCCCAAGGGGAATTAATAATATCATTGTAACACTCTGTTCTACCAGCAACTGTCTGCAAACTGCTGGAGGGATGATAACACAATATTTTATTTCTCAAATTACATTCAACAGAAGAAACTCGAGCGTACAGGATACCTTTAATTCGCAGCTTATTTAATCTACTGCAAACGAAACCAGAAAAACAAAAGTAAAGCAAGACTGAAGCGGCATAATTCCAAAGTACGGATTTACTTCAAGCAACTTTACAGCTTTGGGTATTTAAAAAGACTCTAACGATAACATTTATCTCCATCAGCTATTATTGCACAGTTTGCTAATATTAAAAGGAAATGTGTTTATTTTTCCAGTTTTCAGTAAGTGATTGTGTGCCCGTTGGGATGATTTACTAAAACTGGAGAGTGCAAAATCTGGTGCAGTTGTACATGGTAGCCAATCAAATTCTAACTTCAGCTTGTTCAATTAGGCTATGACAAAAAAAAAAATACCTGGAAGCTGATTGGTTTCTACACAGAGCTGCAACAGATTTTGCCCTCTCCGGTTTTAGTACATCAACCCTCTCATGTGCTAAAGAGTTCCTAATTCTTCAGAGTAAAACCATTGCAACTCACTCTGCTAAAGACAGAGCAGCAGTGAAAAGGATTCTGATTGGTTGCTAGCCATTGAGTCGGAGTCTTGACTCCACCCTTTTTCTATTCCCCTCCCTCCTTATGGCTCTGGTTGAGGTTTCAATCAGAGAGAAACAGTCTGAAAGGAGACAGCTACTGCTAGGCTGTTTCTTCATAAAATCCAGTCCTGGGTGAACCTTAACCACTTAAGCCCCAGAGGATTTGGCTGCTAAAAGACCAGGGGGTATTTTGCGATTCGGCACTGCGTGACTTTAACGGACAATTGCGCGGTCGTGCAATGTTGTACCTAAACGAATTTGACGTCCTTTTTTTCCCACAAACAGAGCTTTCTTTTGGTGGTATTTTATCACCTGTGTGATTTTTTGATCATGCGCTGTAAACAAAAAAAGAGCGTCAATTTTGCAAAAATAACAATATTTTTCACATTTTTTTTATATGAAATTCCCCCCCCCAAAAAAAAGTAAAAATCAAAAATTTTTAACATTTTCCGCCAATTTGTTTTATGCTACATATGTTTGGTAAAAAAAAAAAATCGCAAAAAGCGTATTTTGATTGGTTTGCGCAAAAGTTATCGTGTTTACTAACAAAGGGAAAGATTTTTGTCATTTTTGTTGTTTTTTTTTTTTTAACGCGTAATGGCGGCGATCTGCGATTTTTTTTGCGGTACTGCGACATTGGGGCGGACAGATCGGACCCTTGACTGACATTTTTGACACTTTTGGGGTTACCAGTGACATTACTACAGTAATCAGTGCTATATATATGCACTGTTACTGTAAAATTACACTGGCAGTAAAGGGGTTAACTTTATTTGAGAGGGAGGGGCTGTGTGTGTCCCTAGGGGCGTGATTCTTACTGTGATTGACTGTGGCTAGAGCTGTAGGAACACTGATCAACGGTCCTACATAGTAGAACCGTATGATCAGTGTTTCTACACAGGGGAGAATGACAGGCGGCTTGTTTACACAGCCTGCCTGCTTTTCTCCCTCTCCCCCGACGTGACCGGCGGACATCGGGTCCGCCGGTCACACGCGCGGAGGGGTCCGTGACCGCGTGGGAGCGCGCCGCCGGCGCGCTCGCTCCCCAGAGCCTCACAGGCTAGTGACGTACCGATGCGTCACTCTGCCTGTGAGGGGCTGACTGCCGCAGTATATGTACTTGCGGCGGTCGGCAAGCGGTTAAGGTTGAGTTCACACCTATGCCAATTGGATGCAGATTTCTCCACATCCAATTCGCATGACAAGAGCACACAGCTCCTGGGCGGCCGCAGTCTGCACTGTAAAAGGGTCCAGTCATAGGTGTGCGCACACTATTGCAGTAGAGTGTACACCCCAAAACTCAAACACATACGCCTTTCTCTGCAGGCTCAGCTGCACTGGATAGTGAATGAATGGGAAGTGCTCTGGGCTGATCGGCTTCCTGTTTCGTTCGCAAACTGATTCATAGTAAACACAGTACGCTATGCTTCAGCTATAAATGAACACAGTGAGTGTGTTCACTGTGTTCATTTAGAAAAGGCAGAGGCCAGAAAATGACATATTGACTTGTCCCTTCCATCCTGAAAAATCCCCTGCAGTAGCTGAGGGGAGGAGAGGAGAGGAGGGAAGCCAGCAGCACTGCCGGGGGGGACTGGATGCGGAGGAGAGTCCAGGCAGTAGGGGGGATCGGCACTGCACAGAGTGATTAGTGTGTTCTCAGGCACACTTTGCACACCCCCTGCACATGCCTGTGGGACCGGTGCATCTTTGGCTCTATTTCAGGTCCGAATTCAGGCAAAAATTGGGACCTGATTTGCACCTGAAACAGAGAACAGGGATGCACCGGACCTCTGCTGTGAGCCGCGGCCGCAGCTGGTGTGAACCTGGCCAAAATGTTTCTTTGTAAAATATATATATATAAGAGGGTTCATTTACTAAATGCAAAAAGACTGTGCACTTTGCAAGTGCAGTTGCACCAGAGCTTAGTAAATGAGGGGGAGCTCTGCTGACTTCCATCTTCCAATCATGTGCAAGCAAAAATACTGTTTTTTTTTTTTTTCTTGCAAGTGATTGGGTATTTATTGTAAAGTGAAGCTTCATCTGAATTACTAAGCTCTGGAGAAACTGCACTTGCAAAGTGCATAGTTGTTTTGTCTTTTTTAGGGTAGCAAACACTTCAACTTCTGTGTCCTAATGAAGAGTTGAACTGCTTGTGGATGGTGTCAAATTAGCAGGTGACAATACTGTCCACATAGACTGGGTATATGGAGGGATGTCAATGCATAAGGAGGCAGAACAATATGTGTGTGTGTGTATTTATATATATATATATATATATATATATATATATACACAGTAATTTCCATTTCCTTACCGCTTGACGTCATATGACGTCCTGGGCTTTAAGTAGGGATATCTGATTGATGCCGTCACTATAAGAACAATCATAGCGGATGTGCAGATGCTTGATTGTTCGTACAGGCGGTAGGAGAGGACGTTCCCCCCTTCTGCCGCCCTCTGGTGCTTCTACCGGCTCGCCCGTGCGATCAGCGAGCTGAAGAAGGAATCCCCCGGCGGAAGTACATCATAAAGAATACCAAGAGCCAAATGGTTCCCGGCAGTCTCTATGACTCTCGGAGGCCCCAGGTGCAACGTTATGAAGTCACGCCCGGCCTGGCAGTTGTAAATACTACTGTGATCTTGGCAAGATAGTCGAGAGCGTTTTTTTTTTTTTTTTTCCTATTGACCCCAGATCTCTCCATAAAGAGGACCTGTCATGCACTTTTATTATTACAAGGGATGTTTACATTCCTTGTAATAGAAATAAAAGTGGTAAAAAAAAAAAAGAAATAAAGGGAAAGTGTAAAAATAAAAACAAAATATACAATAAAAAAAAAAAAAAAAAATTAAAGTGCCCCCATCCCCGCACGCAGAAGTGAACACATGTGTAAATGGTGTTCAATCCACACATGTGAGATATTGCCGCGAATGTTAGAGCGAGAGCAACAATTCTAGCCCAAGACCTCTTCTGTAACTCTAAATTGGTAACCTGTAAAAAAATTTAAGTACCGAAATTTGGCGCCATTCCACAAGTGTGCGCAATTTTGAAGCGTGACATGTTAGGTATCTATTTATGCTACATAACATCATATTTCACATTATACAAAAATTTGGGATAACTTTGGTGTTTTGGTTTTTTTAATTCATGAAACTGCTTTTTTTCTAAAAAAAAAAAAAAAAAAACGCGCTTGAAAAATTGCTGCGCAAATACCGTGTGACAAAAAAGGTTGCAATGACTGCAATTTTAATCCCTTGGGTCTCTGCTAAAAAAAAAAAAAAAAAAAATATATATATATATATATATATATATAGATAGATATACTGTATATATACTGTATTTTCTGGCGTATAAGACTACTTTTGAACCTCAAAAAAATCCCCCAAAAATGGGGGGTCGTCTTATATGCCGAGTATAATATCTCCAATGTAACCTAAGTATAAGTATTACCGGTAGATGTAATCTCTCAAGACACTGGCTGTGTGGGAATCCTGTACCGGTATACCGTATGTACCGTAGCTTTGGCTACATACAGTGTACCGCGCTGAGCCAATCACAGTGAGCGATGTATTCTATTATTGAATGCAAAGCCTGCTAGGATTGGCGGAGTAACATCAGCCTGCCTCTCTGACTCTGCCAACCCGAGCAGGCTTTGCATTCAATAATAGAATACATCACTCACTGTGATTGGCTCAGCGCGGTACACTGTATGTAGCCAAAGCTACGGTACATACGGTATACCGGTACAGGATTCCCACACAGCCAGCGTCTTGAGATTACATCTACTGGTAATACTTATACTTAGGGTACCTTGGAGATATTATGAGAGATTACATGTATTACAGTACTTGGGGTACCTTGGAGATCTATGAGAAATCTGATGTTTTTCAATGGTGTTGCCTTGCTTCGGAAGGGGGGTAGTCTTATACGGTGTGTATAGCACCAAAACCTATGTTTTAACTTTAAAATTAGGGGGATCGTCTTATACGCCCAGTCGTCTTATACGCCGGAAAATACGGTAGATATATATATATATATATATATATATATATATATATATATATATATATATATATATATATATATATATATATATTTATATAATGTTTGGGGGTTCTAAGTAATTCTCTAGCAAGCAAAATTATGATTTTTACATGTAGGAGCGGAGTGCCAGAATTGGCCCGGTATGGAAGTGGATATATTTCGCCTAAAAACATGAGAACGCATCCTGAGTACGGAAATATTGATGTTCTAACTTTCAAGAAAATCATCTTTAAAAAAAAAAAAAAAAAAACCTTCCAAACGTCCTGCTTTGTTGTGCGGGGACGATTGATGCACTTTAATGGGTCTTTTTGATGCAGCATACAAGATAATGTTCCACATTGGAGTCTCCGACATTGTCTTCTCCGAAACCCCTACTCTCCTTTAATTAATGCAGAGAACATCTATCAGTTTAATGGTGCATCTGGTATTCAGTCTATATGAAAGCTCCTTGCTACCATTTGATTTAAAGGGGATTTATTGGAGCAGATAGGGACTGAATATTACTAGAGCCCACATCACGGGAAGATTAATGGAAGCTTCTGTTAACGGATGTTCTTGTTTAAAACTGACTGCTCAGTAGTGTAAAGATTTATACTATGGCTGGGTCGGAGTGTACCTGCTGAAAAAAAAAGGAAGATGAAGCTTGAATACTAGGAGCGGATTATCGCAGCCGTAGCATGAACTGCTCCAAACTGGAGATGTATGAAGACAAGTCTTGTTTCAGAAAGCTTGGCAGATGATGGGTGAACCAGGGGAACTATTCAAGCCATGTTGGCTGAGATGGTCAGGTCATGTTGAGAGTAGCATTTTCTTAGTTCATCGGGAGGAAGAGATACATCAATGATCAATAATGTTTGATAAAAAGTACTTCTGTTAAAGTGTATCTAAATAAACCCTAGTGATCCCATCGCTCCCTATTGATTTGTTAAATATACCAATAAAAAAGTTTAGCTTAGCTAATTTTAGCTAGGTGCAATAAAAAATATCGCATGATCCTGCCAGGAATCCATTGAGCTGGTGAGCTTATTTCTCTAGTTTGGACTAAAAATCACCTCCCCTCTATGGACTAAAAAACACCTCCCCTCTATGTTAAGGAGAAGAGGAAAGAGGCCCCATCATGCTTCCTGTCTTAGGGTGACAATGTTGCTCCTTCATAGATGCAGTACTGTGAGTGAGTGTTGTCACCCTAGGGTATAATTTCTCAACCCTTTACCATTGGAGGAACCTTTGCAATATTTTCAGGCAATAGGTAAACCCTGCTAAAAATTGTATCTACAGCTCCTAGTATAATATGATATGTAGTATATGATGGTGGACAGTATAGAAAGACCCTCCTACGTTGGTAGTCAGTGCATGAAAGTCCACCTAAATTGGTGGTAAGTGTTGGAATGCCCTCCTACATTGGTGGTCAGTATCAAAAGGCCCTCCTACATCGGTGGTCAATGTCGGAAGGCTCTCCTACATTGATGGACAGTATCAGAAGGCCCTCCTACATTGGTGGACAGTATCGGAAGGCCCTACTACATTGATGGACAGTATCGGAAGGCCCTCCTTCATGGTGGACAGTATGAGAAGGCCCTCCTACATTGGTAGTCAGTGTAAGAAAGTCCACCTAAATTGGTGGTGAGTGTTGGAAGGCCCTCCTACATTGGTGGTCAGTATCAAAAGGCCCTCCTACATTGGTGGTCAATGTCGGAAGGCTCTCCTACTTTGATGGACAGTATGGAAAGGCCCTCCTACATGGTGGACAGTATCAGAAGGCTCTCCTACATTGGTGGACAGTATCGGAAGGCCCTACTACATTGGTGGTCAGTGTTGGAAGGCCATCCTACATTGGTGGACAGTATCAGAAGACCCTCCTACACTGATGGACAGTATCAGAATGCCCTCCGACGTTGGAGGTCAGTGTTGAAAGGCCCTTCTACATTGGTGGACAGTATCAAAAGGCCCTCCTACATTGGTGGCTAAATGTCGGAAGGCTCTACTACATTGATGGACAGTATCAGAAGGCCCTCCTATATTGGTGGTCAGTATCCGAAGACCCTACTACATTGGTGGTCAGTGTTGGAAGGCCCTCCTACACTGATGGACAGTATCAGAAGGCCCTCCAACATCGGAGGTCAGTGTTGGAAGGCCCTTCTACATTGGTGGACAGTATCAGAAGGCCCTCCTACATTGATGGACAGTATCAGAAGACCCTCCTACATTGGTGGTCAATGTCAAAAGCCCCTCCTACATTGATGGACAGTTTTAGAAGGCCCTCCTACCTAGGTGGTGAATGTTGGAAGGACCTCCTACATTGGTGGACAGTATCACAATGCCCTCCTGCATTGGTAGTCCGTGGCAAAAGGGCCCATTGCATTTCACTTTACCTACATTGATGGTCAGAGGGAGACATGCTTGATTAGGGGTCAGTTGGAAGAATACCCATCACACTGAGGGTCAATGGGAGGAAAGCCATTATTACAGATCGCTAAAATGTCAGTAATTTCAAATGTAAGAACCTCTGAAGGTTGAAAAGGTTGAGAAGGGTTAAAGGAGAAGTACAACCAAAGCTCACTGTCAGTTGATGTCACAGAGCCGGTCCAGGCTCGGGAAAGATCGTGACCATATGGTCAGGTACCACCCACATGGCCAGACCATCAACCGGCCCAGCCTCTCAGGGAGCCAATGAGAGCCTGAGCCGGCTGCCCCAGATGCCTCCACAGCCCAACGCTCGAGTGAGCGCAGGGGGGGGGGGTGGAGCAGAGAGTCCGTGACGACAGTCAGAAGCTCTCTGCTCAGGGTGCTATAAGAACCAAGCGATCGGTGGTCTTTAGGAATAGGTCCAATGCTGCATCCACCTAGGTAAGTATGATTTAAGGAACATTCCCAAACAGGCGGTCCCCGGGTTACAAACATCAGACTTACAAATGACTCCTATTTACAAACGGAGGGAAACAACAGGAAGTGAGAGGAAATCTACCCCTAGGAAGGGAAATTCACTCCTGAAAGAATTCTCATGGGAAAAAGTTGTACTTCTTTTAACAACCTCTTGGTTGAGAATGAGTCCTCCAAAGAGTATGTTACTGGCAAGATAACCAGGTGAAAACTTTGCATACATTGAGAAAAATACAAGGCGTTTTTTGAACAGCAGCTGTGCCGAGCAAAACGACCCCTGTGGGTAATATGCAGAAGGGCAGCCAATTGGCACAGCACCCATTAGATTGCAGCCATCACTATAGTAGTTTGGGCTACCACAGTGATTTACAACTTCCATAAGGGCCACATAGGCTGATAAGGTATTCTATATGCTTACTAACATTGTGCCAAGCTGGTCCAATGTAAGTATGCAAAATATTTAATCTCTGGAGTTCAGTTTTAAGCAGACAATACAATTTAAAGCATCATGCACATAGACATCTTAAGGCTTCAAAGTCTTCCAGCCTAAAATCCCTTGTACTTTCCTGCCGGGTACCACGTACAGCTGCCCATCAGGTGAATGGCTGTACATGGCCGTACTCATGGTGTCGGTTTTTATTCACATGCGCATATTGCGTATTTCCCAAAACGGAAAGTGGCATGTTAAGATAAATATACCTTGCGTGCAAGTGTGGGTAAATGTAGATGATCTAGTGTCCCACTAATCAACATGCTAATAAACCTTTAACCCACCTGCTGACCTCCCTATAACAGCTTTACTGCAACAGGGTGGCAGTTGAGTGCCCCATCACACATATATATACACGTGATCATGCACCGCTGCCTGCAGGAGGTCATTCACAGCAGCAGCCGATCTACAGGTGCCGGGCACTTAATGTCCCCTGGCACCCACTGATCGGCGGGCAGAGACTCAGAACATAGAACATCCTATGTAAACAAGACATTGTTCAGTTCTGACGAGGGGGGGGGGGGTGGATTCTGTGTTAGGAACTAAAATCCATCTCTTCCCCTAGTAAAAGCAGCACACATAGTAAACACAATCACTGGCTAGGCACACAGTTAACCCTTTGATTACCCAAGATGTTTAACCCCTTCCCAGACAGTGTCATTAGTACCGTGACAGTGCATATTTTTTACTACTGATCACTGTATTGGCGTCACTGGTTCCCACAAAGTATCAAAAGTATCAGTTAGTGTCAGACTGTCGGCTGCATTATCACAGTCTCCCCGATCACCGCCATTACTAGTATAAAAAAATAAAAACATTCCAGTACATATCCCATAGATTGTAGACCCTATAACGCTACCAATCAATATACGCTTATTGGGATTTTTTTTACCACAATTTGTAGCAGAATACATATTGGCCTAAATTTATGAAGAAATTTGAATTTTTACATTTTTTGTATTGTTTTATAGCAGAGAGTAAAAAATTATATATATATATATATATATATATATATATATATTTATATAATTTTTTTATTTTTTTTATTTCTTTAATTTTCTTTTTTTCTTCAAAATCGTCACGTATTTTTTGTTTAGAGCACAAAAATTAAAAAACGCAGCAGTGATCAAATACCACCACAGCTGCCGCTAGAAATCCTGGGACCCGTGTTTGCTGGGAGTACTGGACGAGGTGCGGTGGCCGAGACATGCCAGGACCTTGTTACAGGAGTCTTTGTTTATGGCATGTAGGGCAGTTGCCCTCAAGTGGATCCAACCCGCTCCTCCTTCAGTACGTATGTGGTTGCAGTTGGTTAATCAGGTATTGCCATATGAAAAACTCGTGTTTGAACATAGGGGTTGCCAAGACGTCTAGCCAATGACGAAACGCGTTAGTTGGAATGCACGTCGTGATTTCACATGAGCTGGGTGGAACGCGAGCCGGAAGTGCCGCTCTCCACATCGTAGCTTGCATATGTGACGGCGTTTTATCAGTTTTTATTCCTTTTTACCTACATTTGGACCCTGTAATGGCTTGTTTGGATATTGTGCAATAAAATTACCTGTTGAAAAACGTTACTGCACTATCTGGACCTTCCCCTTTTTTTGTATATACCCTTGGTCGGAGGTGGATAGCAGGAGGAGCGTTGCTATAGGAGAAGGTATCCATCTGGAGGGAACGTATCCCGACCCTGGGGGTCACCCAAGCTCTTATGGTCTTAGTGTCGTAAGGCACATAGGACCCAAGTGATCTGGTGAGTGAGAAATTCTTCTATCTGTCACGGCGGAGCATAAGGAGTGTTACCAGGGACTAAGTGGAAAACCTATCACCAAGCACTATTCACTGTGCACTTTATTGAATTGAACTTTCATCACTCGAAATTTTTTTTGCACATGAACTTTATTGAAAATTTGTGAGAGTATTTATATACCTCATGCACCGCTTATGAACTTGTGTTTTTTCCGTTAATATTCTTTCAATTTATATGAATTTATATATATTTTAAAGTATTTACATTTTTGATATACTACTTATATTAGATCACGGGGGTTTTGTTACACTTTATATGCACTTTAACAATTTTTGAATATTTTAAACAGCGTTAGGACTGTTTTTCATTATTATTTAACCTTCTAGAAATTTAATCAAGCGCTATAGGTAATCCTATATAAATAGATTACTTCCCATTTGAACAAACATAACATAACTTATAAAATTACTGCTAAATCTAAAACATAAAAAGTTATTAAATAAAGCTCTGTGTGTGTAAATTAAGTCTTGGTCCTCATTCACATGGGCACAGGGCCTGCAGAGTGTGAATCAGTGTTTATTTTTAAATGTGACTCTTGCTTCCTATCTCAGCATAAATCCCATAAAAAAAAACTGCACTAATCAGCACCTTCACCCTTCAAGCATAAATTCTGTTTGCAAGCCAAAATTCTACCCAAGCAAAAATGCAAATATTCCCCCTCCCAGCACAAATCTTAGCCCCCTAATCCCACCTCCCAGCTCAAATCCCACCCAATTCCCCCTCCTATCAGAAATCTCCCTCACCCCCAAAAAAATCACACGCCTAGTACACATCCTCTTTTTTCTCAAATTCCCCATCCTCACACAAATTCCCTCAATCCCTTCTCCTAGCACAAATTCCCCCTCCCACCACAAATTCCCCCAATCCCTCCTCCTAGCACAAATTTCCCCTCCCAGCACAGATCCCCCCAATATCTCCTCCTAACAACCCCCCCCCCATACCCCCTCCCAGCACAAATTCCTCCAATCCCTCCTCTGAGCACCAATTCCCCTAATCCTCCCTTCCAGTACAACCTCCCCCCCCCCCCCAATCCCACCTCTCAGCACCTCAGCACAACCCCCCCAATCCCTCCACAAATTCACAACCCCCCATCCCCCTCTTAGCGCAAATCCCCCAGCCCCCTCCTAGCACAAACATTCCCCTCAATCCCCATTTCTGGCTCAAATACCCCAAACCCTCCCACTAGCACATATCCCCCTATATAATATTGTGATGTTGAGACATGAAGCATCACATTTGAGACTCTCCTACTCACCACTCAAAGTCTGCCTCAGTACAGACGCACGGTTCGGAAGACATGGCCCCGGCATACCTCCCCTGCATGCACTTCCTCTCCGATCTCCGCTTCATGTAAGTCCTCTTGGCACCCATGATGCACGCTTCTCCCTGAAAGCAAAATAACCCAACATGACTTTGAAACTTTTGAAAAAACTTGATGTCAACGAACAAAAATATAAATTTTTCAAGACTTTTATCTGTAGGCACTCCCTTAGCCGCACTTCTGTAAGTTTTAATTGCCGCAATCCGGGATTGTACATTTTAAGTTTTGAAACAAGAATCTTCTGCCCCACTTTCATGTACATTTTCTGTGTTGCACTAACCGCTTTAAGACCGGAAGGATTTGCCCCCTTAATGACCAGGCTATTTTTTGCGATCCGGCACTGCGTTATTCTAATGGACAATTGTGCGTTTGTACGACCATGTACCTAAAAAAAAAATGACGTCCTTTTTTTCACACAAATAGAGCTTTCTTTTGGTGGTATTTGATCACCTGTGTGATTTTTATTTTTTGCCCTATAAGCAAAAAAAAAAGTGACAATTTAAAAAAAAAAAAAAAAAAACAATATTGTTCACATTCTGCTATATAACATTCTCAAAAAAAAAAAAAAAAAAAGTAAAAATCTAAATTTTTTAACATTTTGGGCCAATTTGTTCTCTGCTACATTTTTTTGGTAAAAAAAATTAAAATAACCTTTTTTTTATTGGTTTGCGCAAAAGTTACTAACTACGGTAAAGATTTATGTCATTATAAATTGTTTTTGTTTTTTTTTTTACTAGTAATGGCGGAGATCTGCGTTTTTTTGCGGCGGACAGATTGGACCCCTAACTGACATTTTTGGACACTTTTGGGGGGGGGGGGAACAGTGACATTACTACAGTAATCAGTGCTAAAAATATGCATTGTTACTGTAATACTGACACTGGCAGGGAAGGAGTTAACCCTGTGGGTGATCAAGGGGTTAAATGTGAGCCGGGGGGGGGGGGGGGGGTGGCTTCGGAAATGACCATAGAGACATCTGATCCAATATAGAAGGATCACATGGGCTCTGGGGGGACCAGTGACATTACAGTAATCAGTGATAAAAATATGCACTGTTAGCCTGTTAGGGCTCTTTCACACGGGCGATCCGATCAGATCCGCCTGTCAGTTTATGGGGCAGCGGATGTCAGCGGAGACACCTCCGCTGACACTCGCTGCCATCCGTATCCGATCCTGTCCGTGAAATCTGGACAGATGGAAACCCTATTTTTCCATCCATTCAGGGATCGGATCGGATGAGAGCGGACAGGCGGTCCGATCTCATCCGATCCACCATAGAGAGCAGCGGGAGCTGTGACACCTCCCTCTCCGCACTGCAAGCGGAGACGGAGCCGTCATCTGCCGGCTCAGCGGGGATCGGCGGATCGATCCCCGCTGAGCAGCACGGATCTGCCTACGGAGGCGGACCGTGTGAAAGAGCCCTTACTGTAATAATGACAATGGCAGGGAAGGGGTTAACCCTGTGGGTGAAAAATGTGAGCCTAGGGGAGTGATTCTATCTGTGGGGGGGTGTGGCTTCTGAAATGACCACAGAGACCTGTGATCCTATATAGCAGGATCACATGGGCTCTATGACCATTCCAGGAAGAAGAACGGTCGGCTGTGTTTACAACAGCCGACCATCCTTCTCTCTCAGCGGGGAACGATAGCGGGTGTCAGGCGGCAATTGGAACCGCCTGACACATGCGTTGGCTTCTCCGCTGAGGATCGGGGGCACGCGCTCGCCCCCTAGCTGCCACACGTTGTTTTGCCTGTACGAGCCACCCTCCCACATATATATATATATATATATATATATATATATATAGTAAGCGGTCGGAAAGTGGTTAAGATGGTGACAAAATGCAAAAAAAGCCAACTTATTTTCTCCGCCTTCAAAACCTGTAAATAACTCTGAATTTCTGTGCAGCTGAGGTTAACAAGACAGGCCAATAGGCTTTGCCCAGACCCTCCATGCACAGCACACACTTGTCTGTGTAAAAGTTTCCTATTAGAAATCATCAAAATGTGACATGAAACCGTTTTGTTATATAGCAGACACCGCTACAATCCATCACTGCCAGGCTCTACAATATTCACTCTGACGCTAGCCTGAAGCGGCTGACAACTCGCAATCAAACGCTGACAAGTCCTGCTTCTCTTCAGCTTGTTCGTGTCAGGGAACGTCAAGCTGAACACGAGGTAGAAATAGGACACAAGGAAAAAAAAAATTCTCATCTGGCTGCAGTAAAAAGATAGGAAGGAGAAAAAAAATCATCATCTGAATAAACTCCATTATTTTCTATATTTCAGTTACGAGAAAGATGTCACCACGGAAAGAAGCGAGGAAGTTTTGGATAATCGGCGGTGATGGCAAAACGCTTAAAGTTTTACGACTTCTCTCCTGACTTTCAAATGTAATTAACTGAGCGTATTCTAAGGGAGAACATGCTGATTTGCATAAAAATGACATCTGTTAATTCGTTCTCTACTGTACACATAATTAAGCAGCCTTTGGCTCCCGGCGGTTAATATTTTATAGGCTTATATGAATTCTCAATTAAGCAAACAACTTGTTTATAATATTGTTTTCATTGTATCAAGGTTCAGTTTATTAGATATTAAAAGAACAGATTGTTCCATAAGGTTAAAAAGAAATGAATTGCACTATAAGACCAAAGGTTGATGACCACCATGTTGGACATCCCTTTCCAAAAACCATGGCTATTATTATTGAGTTGGTCTCATTTGTGCCTATAACAGTCTCCACTCTTCTAGGAAGACTTTCCACAAGAATTTGAAGTGTATCTGGGGGAAGTTGTGCCCATTCAGGCAAAAGAACAATTGGAAAGCCAAGTACTGGTGTTGGATGACTAGACCTGCCTCACAATCGTCATTCCAGTTCATCCCAAAAATGTTCAGTAGGGTTGAGGCCAGGGCTTTGTGTAGGCCACTTGAGTAAACCATACTGGTCAAACCATGTCTTAATTGAGCTGGCTTTGTACACAGGGGTAGAGTCATGCTATGACCATTAAAATTAGTTGGCTCCCATTTGTGCCTATAACAGCCTCCGCTCTTCTGGAAAGACTTTCCAAGAGATTTTGAAGTGTATCTGTGGGAATGTGTGCCCATTCAGGCAAAAGAACAATTGGAAAGCCAAGTACTGTTGTCGGATGACTAGACCTGGCTCACAATCATCATTCCAGTTCATCCCAAAAATGTTCAGTAGGGTTGAGGCCAGGGCTTTGTGTAGGCCACTTGAGTAAACCATACTGGTCAAACCATGTCTTAATTGAGCTGGCTTTGTACACAGGGGTAGAGTCATGCTATGACCATTAAAATTAGTTGGCTCCCATTTGTGCCTATAACAGCCTCCGCTCTTCTAGGAAGACTTTCCACAAGAATTTGAAGTGTATCTGTGGGAATGTGTGCCCATTCAGGCAAAAGAACAATTGGAAAGCCAAGTACCGGTGTTGGATGACTAGACCTGGCTCACAATCAGCATTCCAGTTCATCCCAAAAATGTTCAGTACGGTTGAGGTCAGGGCTTTGTGTAAGCCACTTGAGTGACCATACTGGTCAAACCATGTCTTAATTGAGCTGGCTTTGTACACAGGGGAAGAGTCATGCTATGACCATTAAAATTAGTTGGCTCCCATTTGTGCCTATAACAGCCTCCGCTCTTCTAGGAAGACTTTCCACAAGAATTTGACGTGTATCTGTCGGAAGTTGTGCCCATTCAGGCAAAAGAACAATTGGAAAGCCAAGTACTGTTGTCGGATTACTAGACCTGGCTCACAATCGTCATTCCAGCTCATCCCAAAAAATGTTCAGTAGGGCTGAGTTCAGGGCTTTGTGCAGGCCACTTGAGTAAACCATACTGGTCAAACCATGTCTTAATTGAGCTGGCTTTGTACACAGGGGTAGAGTCATGCTATGACCATTAAAATTAGTTGGCTCCCATTTGTGCCTATAACAGCCTCCGCTCTTCTGGAAAGACTTTCCAAGAGATTTTGAAGTGTATCTGTGGGAATGTGTGCCCATTCAGGCAAAAGAACAATTGGAAAGCCAAGTACTGTTGTCGGATGACTAGACCTGGCTCACAATCATCATTCCAGTTCATCCCAAAAATGTTCAGTAGGGTTGAGGCCAGGGCTTTGTGTAGGCCACTTGAGTAAACCATACTGGTCAAACCATGTCTTAATTGAGCTGGCTTTGTACACAGGGGTAGAGTCATGCTATGACCATTAAAATTAGTTGGCTCCCATTTGTGCCTATAACAGCCTCCGCTCTTCTAGGAAGACTTTCCACAAGAATTTGAAGTGTATCTGTGGGAATGTGTGCCCATTCAGGCAAAAGAACAATTGGAAAGCCAAGTACCGGTGTTGGATGACTAGACCTGGCTCACAATCAGCATTCCAGTTCATCCCAAAAATGTTCAGTACGGTTGAGGTCAGGGCTTTGTGTAAGCCACTTGAGTGACCATACTGGTCAAACCATGTCTTAATTGAGCTGGCTTTGTACACAGGGGAAGAGTCATGCTATGACCATTAAAATTAGTTGGCTCCCATTTGTGCCTATAACAGCCTCCGCTCTTCTAGGAAGACTTTCCACAAGAATTTGACGTGTATCTGTCGGAAGTTGTGCCCATTCAGGCAAAAGAACAATTGGAAAGCCAAGTACTGTTGTCGGATTACTAGACCTGGCTCACAATCGTCATTCCAGCTCATCCCAAAAAATGTTCAGTAGGGCTGAGTTCAGGGCTTTGTGCAGGCCACTTGAGTAAACCATACTGGTCAAACCATGTCCTAATTGAGCTGGCTTTGTACACAGGGGTAGAGTCATGCTATGACCAATAAAAGTAGTTGGCTCCCATTTGTGGCTATAACAGCCTCCGCTCTTCTAGGAAGACTTTCCACAAGAATTTGAAGTGTATCTGTGGGAATTTGTGCCCATTCAGGTGAAAGAACAACTGTGAAGTCACGGACTGGTTTTGGATGAGAAGACCTGGCTAATAATTGGCATTCCAGTTCATCCCAAAAGTGTTCCTCCTCAACAAACTGGTCAAACCATGTTTTAATTGGGCTCGATTTGTGCACAGGAGTATAATCATGCAGGACCAAAACAAGGGTTTTCCCCAAACTACTGCCACAAGGTATACAGAGTACAATTATCTAAATGTCTTTATATACTGTAGCATTAACAGTACCCTTCCCTGGAAATACCTGAACACAGAGACAATTAAAGGGGCAGTTACATAATTTTAGCTAAGTCCAGGTATTCAGAAG
Source organism: Pelophylax lessonae (assembly GCF_965119305.1). Taxonomy (NCBI): domain Eukaryota; kingdom Metazoa; phylum Chordata; class Amphibia; order Anura; family Ranidae; genus Pelophylax; species Pelophylax lessonae. The sequence continues at coordinate 41,428,908 of NC_138776.1, forward strand.
CTTTGGTCTTACAGTGTAGTTGGTGTCAGTATTACTGTACAGCATCAAGAACAGTGATGGCGAACCTTGGCACCCCAGATGTTTTGGATCTATATTTCCCATGATGCTTATGCACTCTGCAGTGTAGTTGAGCATCATGGGAAATTTAGTTCCAAAACATCTGGGGTGCCAAGGTTCGCCATCACTGATCTAGAACATTCTGGTAGAAAATAAAATACTGCAAGCCAACTCCTAGTGGCTTAATCGTGTTAGGTTCACAGGAATGCCCAATGCCTGTGTATCAAATTTCTTTACACTGCTTACCCCTATCCCTCTGCCAGATGTCAGGAGTCTTTGATATTGAGCCCCTGTAGAGGGCCAACCCTGGGTTTCCCAGGGCACAGAGTCTGAGCCCCAGCCTGCTTCCTCACCAGGGCCCCTGATGGTAGGGATGGACTTTAACCACTTAAGGACCGCCCCACGTACATATACTGCTGCAGGGCAGACCTTGGTGCATTGAAAGCTGCACATGTAGGGTGTTACCTGGGTGTGATCAGACAGCCCTATCTGCCCTGGGTGTGATCAGACAACCCTATCTGCTATTTCTGCCTGAACACAAGAAACCTCCTACAGAAAGGAAGGTGCCTCACCCCTCCACACAGCTGCACTACAAACTCTGCAATCTCTTACACCAGCTTGTCTCTTTCTAAGTGTCATCACACCCTGAAAGCTGGCTCAGGGGAGGTTGGAGATGCGAAGTGGAAAGACAGGCAGTCCATTCCTTAATACCGATGCTTGTATGACTCTGTATGAGTCTATCCCTGAGTTGAGCTGCCATTCCAGCACCAGTCACTGAGAGCACTATTTTGAAGTGGTTTGGAGCACGATCTCACTTTTGCCTCACTGGATAACTGATTGGGATATTTGGAGGACCCTCTCCTTGGTTAGGATTGGGTTTGGGACTTTCAGATCATTTTGCAATTGCACTTTTTGTTTGTTTTTTGCACTTGCACTTTTTATTTTGCATTTGCACTCTTGTATACTTATATTGTGAAAAATCAGTTCACATTCATCTACATCTTTTGATTTATTTGTATGATTCATATGAATGTTATCACTGTCATTGATTTATTTTGATTGCTTTATGATTTGAGTCACTTGGTGCACCAATATTGATTTATTTTATAGAAAAAACTTTGCCAGGACCAGAGATCCCAGCAAGGAACTAGGTCCTTACTCCTGACTAGGCAGATTAAAACTGACATCTTATAGCAGGGAGAGAAAATATACCCCCTGGGACTGCCCATAGGCGTAGCCAGAACTTTTTTCTGCCTAGTGTCCTACTCCTGTAGGGGGCAGCATAACCTTACTGATATGAAGATCAGAAGAATGCGTCCGTCAATGAACGATACAGAAAGACCAAACATGAAATGCATCAGATGGATACATCTTTAGGACATTTAATTTGACCAGTTTGGCTGTTGTACATTATAGCCTAGGCATGTCTGGGATCAAATGAATCATGGCCTACTTATATACGTACTTGTTATGACTATAATGTTATTAGATCAGGATGTATAGAATATACTGTAAATGTTTTTTATGTGCTGGTTGTATGAAAAGAGCAGCCTCAGGTAAAGTAGAGCCAGACTACAAATGTGTATGTCTTTAATTGCTATGCTTAAGGTTTTATGACATAGTCATTTTTTGACTGCACTAAACAAAAATTCTCCAGATTTATGCTGTCTACAACAGCTAATTGAACATTATGAAGTTTTGCAGATCATTATGTGATAAGCAGGATTTATGATCCTGCTAGAAGTTTTGTGTACTCAACTTGATCTACTAGTTGTGTTCTGGCAGGGGGGTGGACAATCTGATGATTTTGTGGCTGACTTAAGAATTTTGGAAAAATTAGGGTGGCCTGTGTTTGGTGTGAGTTCCCATTTTCCTTACTCAGTTTGGAGTCAACTGGACTATAATTTTGCCCAGTGGCAATGCACCCAGGGAATGACTTTCCTTTCTGCCTGCAGTTGCTTTGGAATCATTTTCGGTCAAGTGTATTTTACAATTCTCCTCTGTAGTGATGACTACATGGCATTTTTCAGGACAGGTTTTCTTGATGGTGAGAACAGCGTGGGGTCATACCCTACAATAGGTATACTACGCCTTGGGTAATGTGTGCCAAAATGGCCACTTGTAGTCTCCACTGAAAGCTCGTGTGACAGGGTGACAATGCAAGAGTTCAACTTGGAGACAAAGACAGGGTGTTGTCACCTTATACCAGGGGCAGACTGGCAACTTTCGGCCCAGAGGGCAAGTACAAACCAGAGGCCCATGGAGCAGTGACTTGGTCCTGCTCCCACTCTCCCTCTTCCTGTCCTCCTCCTGACCCACATTCCAGGCTGAAGCTCTGCTTCCGGTACTCTCTACTCACTGGCTGAATCCTGGTTCCCAACCTGGCCAGCAGGGGGCAGTTTGTGGGGAGCTGGGACAACTTGGTTGGGGCTGGCTGGGGGAGAAGAGTCTCCAGTGGGGCATTAAACCAGACTCAAGCTCTGCTCCCGGTACTCTCTACTCCCCGGCTGAATCCTGGTTCCCAACCTGGCCAGCAGGGGGCAGTTTGGGGGAGCTGGGACAACTTGGTTGGGGCTGGCTGGGGAAGGAGAGTCTCCAGTGGGGCATTAAACTGGCCTCTGCTCAGACACAATTTACACCTTTCATGCTGGGAGGGGGGTGGAGGTCTGCGCTCTGTCCCTGTCCTCAACCTGCACTCAGTAGGTCAGCAGCAGGGGCTTTTTACTTCTCTTTACCAGGAATTCTTTAGGCATGTCTGTAGCAGAAGCTGTGCAGCCTTTTTACGGGTCATCAGAGTGGCCCAGGGGGCAATTTCCCCCCTGCCCCCTGGCCCAGTCCTCCCCTGCCCTATTCCTGGTAGTGCGTGAACAAGGACCACCAAGGATTATTCCAATAAAAGCTGCAGCTATAAAAATATTGAAAATTACATTTGAAATTACATTATTATTTTAAAGCCTATACTGTATTTTTAGGTGATTGGGTTTATATAATTTATTGTATAGTTTAATTGCTTGCTCCTAGATAATCAGTACACCATACACAACACCTTTTTTTCATATTATCCTGTCTAGTGCTAGTTAAACCTTTGGGGAATTCAATCCCCAGGGATACAGTGTAACCCCACAACTGTAACTGAAGACCCCCGCTACGTCTCTAATCATATTCGTTTAATCCTCTTACTCCCTGGAGAATTCTCCCCACAGGGTCGGGAATTTTTCATAATGATACATTTGCTCTATTTTGTTGCAGTCATTTCTACGCAGTGACATGTCTGCTTCCCAGGAGGTCTGCCGGAATCTACGGGGCCAATAATGATACCATTGTACAAAGACATGAGATAGTAATTATACGACTGGCTGATTAACGTTGCTCATTGCCGCAGCCGTCGTCGGAATAATAAGTGTTCGCGGTCGTTGTAAACAGAGGTGAATTAATTGTGGAAATGGGACTGAGACACAGATATTATACGCTGTAATTTGAGAGTAAGTATTTTATGTTAAACATCAGTGAGGGGCATGTAAAAAGAATTATAGTTCTTAATGTGTAAGTAAGTGGTGGCTCCTTCTCACCAATCACAGGCAGCCACGGTGCTCTTACTTTGTAACCAGATCTGTTACCGCTGCCTATCTATTTTCCCCAGGAGTGGCATTTTAGAGGAGCGTGCCTGTGCCATCTGCTGGCCAAAATAGAGAATGGTGGGAAATATAAGGTGCAGAGGAACAGTGGGGTTGATTTACTAAAGGCAAATCCACTACGCGCTACAAGGTCACTTGGATGTGCAGTCGCTGTAGATCTAAAGGAGAAGACCTGAAATAAGGAGAAGCTCTACTGCTTTCTATCTTCCAATCATGTGGAAGCAAATTTTTTCCTTGTATGTCCCCCCCAGATCTACAGCGACTGCACTTCCAAAAGTACTTGCAGTGCACTAGAAGTGCACAGTGGATTTGCCTTTAGTAAATAAATCCCAGTGTCTTATGAAAAAAAGTCCCTATTTTGTGACATTTAGCTTCTTGATCACTGACTTCACCTATTCTTGTTCATGGTGGGGGAAACCTAAGGTTTGTAACCAATGACCGTCATGTACAAAAACCATAGCTCCTTATGGGGATTGGATGATGGCCACAAAATCACCAGTTGTACATGTAAATAGATTATATTTCAGACTCATAGTCAATTTTTAATCAAAGTGCACAAAATTGCGCTAATCTGGTCCAGCGCCATTGTGGTACACCTGACGCCTGGGCCAGGAGGAGGAGAGACTCGCCAACATGCCATGGAAACATCTGTGGACTGATTGATGCTGCTCGCATCGTGATAGGTGGCCCTCAGAGGAACTCTGGTATGTTTAGGTCCTTAAGTATTGGAGGCATTTGATGTGAGGTTGCCCTGTGGAGATATAGGTGATTTTGAGCTGGTTGATGTACTGTATGTAAGGTAAGCGGGACCCTGCTGCGGGATTAGGAATAACAACAAGAAAAGGGCGCACCGACCTTGTGCATTACCACTTAAAAGTTTAGTAAAATCAAAGAAGGTAGCGTACAATATACTCACAAACGTAGCATATGAACAAGCATATAGGAAATGGGCACCGCTCGCTTCCAGGACACTTCTCTACTGCTGGATAGCGTGATGGCGTCCTTAAAACCTGTTGTGGCTTAAGCGTTTCGAGGGAGGACCCTCTTCCTCAGAGCCAAAATCGCCACTGAGATGGGATTTTGGGTCCTCCCTCGAAACGCGTAAGCCACATCAGGTCACCAGATCGCCTTTTTTACTACCTTAGTAAGTAGTATTTTCTATTTACTCTGGAGAATTGTTATTTTTTCGCTATTTTTTCGTTATTTTCCTATATTTATTGGATATTAATTTACATTACAGACCTAAAGTCTCAAATTAGCTCCTGAAGAGTGGACATTGAGCCACGAAACGCGTAGAGCCTATAAGATATGAAGATATACCATTTGAAGACTGATTACATGTTGTTTATATATACAAGTTATTGACGGATTTATTCATTCATTGACTGATTATTATGTAAAAATATATTTTTATGAATTGATATACTTCATGTTCAGCTTTTGATTTGTATAATGTTTGTATTGATTTTTATATTGTTGTATCCTCAATGAAATATGTAATAAATTATTCAATTTTATATTACCATATATGACTGGAAACCTCACTTAAAGTCCCACAACTTTCTGCCTTTTTCCATATGTTTACCGGGGATGGAAGTCCAGTCATTGGGTTTATTGCAGGTCATGATCCCCCCCCCCTTCTTTTTTTAGACAATTTGGGTGGAAGACACCCGTTGTTTCATGACCTGCTGGCTATTTTATAAATAAACTCTATACCTTGCTCCCCTTTTGTTTATATGATTTTTCAAATACATTCTAAATTATTCAATACCATATATTTTTTTTTAATCAATTTCTAATTTTTTATAGTTATTTTCCATACATATAAGGAGGTTCCCTTGCCATCAGCCTGCCAACTCCCGGGGTTGCGATGCACGGTTCTAACGCACCCTCCCCCGCCCCGTCTCTGTTATCATCCGGGATGTGGGTGGGGTGCGTCACAGGTTGCATCGGCGCCATGTCCGGTTGCCCCTCCCCACTCTCCTCTGGTATCGGGTTGCTGGGACAACCTTCTCACTCCACTCTGATGCTTGGCGGTGTGGGTGTGTCTCACCTCCAGCGCATAATGCCGGATGTGAGATCATGCCTCCCCGACCCACATAACGGCGTCTCTCACATGGCGTTGGCGGGAATTCGCCGATGTCAGTGGGGTGTCTGGGCTGCTAGGGGCTAACACGCTATCCACTTGGTTACCTGTGGTCTGGTTCTTATTCAGTAACTATTTGCACGTCACTTTTCATCACTCCATCCAGTTGGTGGTAAGACACCTATTGATATACTTTCCACTTCTTTGACTTTCTTGCATACGTGGGTTGCTTCTGTATTTTCTACATTTTCTCTGTGTATTATTGGGACTTTACATTGCTTTTCTGGCACTCTTGCGACTTAATTTCATATTTATTTTACACGTTATGGGTCTTGTGTGCTGTTTTCTTCTTAATTCACTTTCTTCTCTGCACACCATTGAATTGCTTTGACACTCTGGACGTACCTAATACTTAATTTGATATACTTTGGGCATTCATATACATCTCCCTGATATGTTGATGGTATCTTGGGTCTTGGTCAGACACATATGACCACTATTATTATCTTATCTACCTCTTCTTATTCTTCCCTTCACATTTTTATATAATAATATACAACCTCTATTGAATCACATAAGAATTATGATTAATATATAATTAAATTATTATTTTATATAAATTCTGAAACCACTCTTTCTCACTTATTTTCAGACTTCTTTTCAGACTTTTCTGGCCATGATGTGCTCTCTCATCATTGTTGATTCAAATGATGTCTTTGCCCATATCCTTTCTTTTTTGGAACCATTTTAGCTACCCCTCCATCTCTTTCTCCCCCGCTCTTACCTCGGCCAATACACCCGCCTCAGCCCCGGGTAAGACAGTTGCTGTGTGTGGGGGGATGATTCCCCTCCCCTTTCAGAATTTTCGCCTTTTTTACTACCTTAGTAAGTAGTATTTTTTATTTACTCTGGAGCATTGGTTATTTATTTTTTTGCTATTTTTTCGTTATTTTCCTATATTTATTGGATATTAATTTACATTCACAGAACTAAAGTCTCAAATTAGCTCCTGAAGAGTGGACATTGAGCCACGAAACGTGTAGAGCCTATAAGATATGAAGATATACCATTTGAAGACTGATTACATGTTGTTTATATATAAAAGTTATTGACGGATTTATTCATTCATTGACTGATTATTATGTAAAAATATATTTTTATGAATTGATATACTTCATGTTCAGCTTTTGATTTGTATAATGTTTATATTGATTTTTATATTGCTGTATCCTCAATGAAATATGTAATAAATTATTCAATTGTATATTTCATATTACCATATATGACTGGAAACCTCACTTAAATTCCCACAACTTTCTGCCTTTTTCCATAAGTACAGTAAAACTGCAGGAAAGGGCACTGGGGGGCAAACTAATGTCAATTTATTTTATTTTGTATTGTAATCAGCGTGTTTGTGTGTATAACATTTTGAATTTGCTGCCGGTTCCACCCCCTGCGAGCGCCACGTCGCAGGAGACGGAAGCCGGGGCTCACAAGCATCGGGCAGAAGATCCGGCCGCCGCACATTGCCGGAATACATCGCTGGATCCCGGGGATAAGGTAAGTAACCCCTCTTTCAGGATCCAACGATGCTCCCTGGCGGTACCCCAAGTGTGGCTCGGGGGTTCCCACTAATTGCACTGAAATTTAACCCCGAGCCACACACGGTAATACCGCTAAGGAGGTTAACAATAAAAGCTGGTAGCTGATTGGCTTCTATGCAGAGCTGCACCGGATTTTGCACTTCAACCCCAGTATGACCAGTTTGGTGTGTGAAAAACTCAATCGGCCTATACACCCTGACCTCAATGTAATAAACACCTTTGGAATGAGTTTGAATGTCATTTGGGAGCCAGGAATCATCGTCTGAACCAGGACCTTACCTTACAAACGTGGTTTCACCTAAATGGGCATAAATTCCCATAGACACACTTTAAAACTTTGGAAAAGCCTTCCCAGTATAATGGAGGTTATTAAAGTAATGAGGGAGGTATAACTCCACATTAATGCCCATGGTTTTGGAATGAAATGTCCAACAAGCTCAAATAGGTGTGATGTAAGATGCTCACACACTTCTAACCGTATAATGCAATTTCCTTTTAACACTAAGGAAGAATTCTCTCTTTTGCAGGCACGTTCCAAAATTTTGTGAAAAGCATTCCCAGAAGAGTAGAGACTGATATAGCCACAAAGAGAAAGGAATGGGGGGGGGGGGGCACCAACATCCAACCAGTAAACAGAAAACAAGTCTTTGCACCTGACTATGAAGCTGCCAAGGAAGATAGTCTTCGGGGTTACAACGTCTGTCAAAGATTGACTTGTAGTCCACTTTCACCAGCTGCCACTCTGACCGATGTCCAAAATGTCCGAACACTCTGTTTAAAAAGAAAAAATAAATAAACTTCTTTTAACTAGTATTCTCACTTTTCCATATCACGAATGCCTCGTACACACGCATCGATATTTGGCCGTGAATTTTCGGCCAACGTCCGATCGGGCGATTTTCGGGTTGTTAGTATGATGCTTTCGACAACCTACTCCAACTTTTCGGCCAAATAAAATCTGGTGTGCAGGCTATAAAATTTTTGTTGGCCGTCAACACAACGGCCAATTTTCCGTCAGTCAGTACAGATTTCGACAGACAAAAATCTGATGAGCAAGACTGGGCATGCTCAGAGAAGAAAAAACACACGGAAAGTAAAAATAAAAGGGGAAGGGAAGTGATTGGCGCTGCCTGGTGGGATGTTATGGGAATGTATATGTAGGATACTATACTTCTAGTAAGATATCCTATAGAGACATGTGTAGTAATTTGATATTGGAATCAGTGAATCATCAACTTAAAGTCTGATAAATGACAAACCTGTGTAAAACCAAAGTGGGTCTATGCATAAAAAATATAATATAATAAAACCCTATATACATAACATCAATAAATAAATTTCATACGTACAATAATGTGCAAAGAGAAGTGCAAAAAGTGAATCAAAAAGTGAAGTGCTAAAAAAATAAATACAATTAATCCAATGAAATCCAGTGGTAAATATGTGACCATAAAATAACAATAGGTAAGTATGCTATAAAAATTCTTAATAAATATAAGTAAAGTAATAAATAGCGTATATATGACCCTAAAAAGACAATCGATGGGTATGCTCTTAAAGTGCCAGTAAATACGAGTAGAAAAAAATGAATAAATAATTCTCAATAAATAAATAAATAGGTGCAAACGGTGCAAAAAGGTGAACCAATTAATTGGTGAAAATATCCGTGCCGAACTAACGGTACAAAAATGAAAAAATGCAGACTAAAAAGTCAATACAAATAATCCCACAAATGAATCCAAGTAAATGTGCCGTCTCAGTGGTTTAAAAAGTCCAAAAAAAGTCCTAAATAGGTGAAGTCGATATATGGTGGATTTGTAGTGCTCTTTTCTCTATGCCCAAAGTATAGTGGGTGGGCAGAAGGAAGAAGTGTTCCCCTGAGCCTGGGGTCCTGCGCTTACCAGATTCCCTTACCCCTACAGGGGTAAACAGCGGGTCGATTATTAGGGGATCGCTCCCACACACTGGCAATCAGGATCTCCTATGGCCTTGGTATCGCTCCGTGGTAGTAGTGCAGATGTCAGCTCAATAGGTATAAAATAGGAATCCAGTACAGTGCCCGGGTATGTAGGAGAAAAAGGGAAGGAGCCTCCAATAGTGTAAAATTGTTTCACAGAACAGCTTTATTATATAAAAAAAAGACATGTACTCACAAGGTATAAAATACAAAGATATGCCCGTCTGGCATAGGAGCCGCAACCTCCTCTCTTGCGGTGCACGCCAGAAAGTAGCGTGCGAGCCAACCGCCGGATGTGCGTCCCAAGCCTCGGGTTCAGTGGACGGAAATGACGTGGTCACGCTCTCTACCGGTTTCGTCTTGCTGACGTCATCTGGAGAAGCATTGACCACGCCGTCTCCGTCTCATTATGTATAGCGTGGTTACCAGGCAACCCGGTCCGGAAATGGGATGTTAATTTATGTAGCCAATCAGGCCGTAGCTTGTCAGCTGTTGCTAGGCAAGAAACGCCTAGGGAATTGGAACGTGCATGTTATTAATCTGTAATTTCTATGTAGCCAATCTAAAGATAAGGGGATGGAATGGTCAGGAGTTGCTAGGCAGAACTTATATGTTAAATGGAAACTGGGGGAGTAAAAGCGCTTCCCGCAATAGTAATGTATATAAATTACCTGTATCATCTGTAAATGTTACATATCAGTAATTAAGAAACAAGAATCAAAAATGGGTGTGATTTAAAAGAACCGAAAAGGTACAATTAATCAAAAATGGTAATACAATTATGTGGAGCTGATGGTGTTGTGTTTATTAAAAGAATTGGAGGATTAAATATAAATGGTGAGGGATTAGAAACAAAAGAGGAATAAAAATTCAAGGAATAAAAAATTCATGGGGAGTAGATGATTAAGAAGCCAAAATTAAGGAGCTGAAAGGTGTAGTTAATTAAAATTAGTGATTGTTGATATAATTTGAGTGGAGCTAGTAGTGATATGCTTATAAAAAATTAATTAAAAATAACGGGATTTTAGAGAATTAAATATAAATAGCGAGGGAATAGAAGAGTCAAGAAGATAAAAATAAAAATTAATATAAATTAATAAAAATTATTAATAAAAATCAGGGAATAAAAAATCATAGGAATACATATGCTATACTTGGTAGGTGTGATCACCAAATAGGGATATTAGCTGGTTATTGTGTATTAATATATATATGCAATGGAATGTATATCATTATATGTACAATAAGATCCTGATTGGTAAATTGAAAAAATTCTAATTCTAATAAGGTGCTCTGGAGTCTAGGAGAAGTATATTCATATATATGGATATTTTGACCTAGGGGATGATAGAACGATACTGAGTAATAAAACTAGTTAGGTTATAAGGAGAAAGGTAAGAGAATATATAAAAATATAAAAATATAAAAATATATATATTGTTCCATATACCCGGTGGTCTGGCAGGCACTCTACACATGATTTACAGATATATAACATTGTCCATAGTCAGCCTAGTGGAATAATATAAACCTTGATATATACTCAGGCCATCTGATTCAGTGTAAGACATACAAAATAAATCAAAAACTAAAAAGTACATATTTGTTCTGAACATTAAAAAATTGTATCCCTATTTCCACTATATATAATCCACAGCAGTGGTTGGAAGTGATATAGAAGAGTGCCTGCCTTTGTAGTTAGATGCTCATGTGTATTTTATTAAAAAGTGGATATCTAGTTAACCCTTCAGAGTATTCTTGTATAAGGCAAGTTTTGGTACAATATATATAAAGAGATGTATAATAAATATAATAAATATTGTTGATCACCCTAGTCTAAAAAAGTGTGTATTCAGTAGTTGGAGATGAAGCAGTTAAGATCTATGTCAAGATTCAATCCCCCAGGTTGGAGTGATTCCAATTGGAATATCCACTTCGTTTCGTTTCTCGAAATCTTCCTAGTTTTATTCTCTCCTCTCCAATGAGCTTTTATGGTGTCAATGCCATAGAATAGTAGGCCTTTGGGATTTTTATTATGCACCTCAAGAAAATGTCTTGATAAACCATGCTTGGGGAAGCCTTTTTTGATATTTTTAATATGCTCCCTTATTCGCACATATAACGGCCTGGTGGTTCTACCCACATATTGTTTATGGCAAGGACACTCTATGACATACGTCACATGTGTGCTAGAGTAGGTGATCAATTGCTTGATCTTGAACTTCCGTTTGTTGGAACAGGATCTGAATTCCGTCATTTTCCTTGGTTGTAATATGTTGTTCCTGCAAGCTAGGCATTTCCTGCATCTTATGAAACCTTTCAGGTCTGGGAAAATCTTTACAGATTTAGATGGATCTACCACATTGTGGACAAGCCAGTTCCTAAGTGCAGGGGCCTTCCGATATATGAACTTCGGCTGTCTAGGTAGGATCTTAGCTAAAGTCCTGTCTGATTTTAAAATAGGCCAGTATCTTTTAAAAATCTTTTCCATTTGTCTATGTTGTTGATTAAAACCGGTGATAAAAGCCATTTCAAATGCATTGTTGGTATCCTTAGGTTTTTCTTTTAGTAATTCATCCCTCTTCATGTTTCTGACATTTTTCATTGTGCTTTCCAATAATTCCTTGTTGTATCCTTTTTCAATAAATCTCTCGGTCAGTGTACATGCTTGCGTAACCTCATGTATTGTCCTTTGGGTATATTATGTTTCCACTTCGGGTGGTGACAACTAGATGTAGGGATATACCCATTTTTATCAGTGGGTTTAAAAAAAGTGCGTGTGCTTAATTTCCCGTTCTCTTTAAAAATCTGTAGATCTAAAAAATCGACTTGTCTTAAGTCTTGATGTCCCGTGAATTTAATGCCATATTGATTATTGTTGAGCTCATTAATAAAAGTTTCTAGTGTATCTTGTGGTCCTTTCCATATCATAAAGATATCATCAATATATCTCCGGTAGAAGCTCAGGTGTGGTCTGTGTGTGGAATATATGAGTTCTTCCTCCAATAAATTCATGAAAACGTTTGCTACGCTTGGTGCGTATCTCGCTCCCATTGCCACGCCCTTTGTTTGGACGTAAAAATCTTTAGAGTGCCAAAAATAATTATGGGACATAGCTAATTGCAGACCTTACAGAATGTATTTGATGTGTTTGTTTGAGATCGGAATCCAGGTGTAGTGCTCTTTTTACTCCTTTCAGTCCGTCATTTTGCTTAATGCTAGTATACAATGAATTGGCATCCACTGTTACTAAAAAGCTTTGTTCGTCAACTTTCAGACTTTGTAACTCCCTAATAAGTTGTGCACTATCTTTTAAATAGGATTTCCCTTTTGGTACTAAGGGCTGTAAGTATTTATCTAGATACTCCCCCAATCTAGAAAAGAGGGAGTCAACCCCACTTATAATAGGTCTACCCGGGGGTTTGTCCAATCTTTTGTGGATCTTCGGAAGATAGTACATCACAGGTGTTTTGGATGAGGATGGTAATAAATATCTGGCTTCCTTTTCCGTAAGAATGCCTAGTTCTTTACCTTTCTCTATGTATTTCTTCAGTTTTCCTTTATATTCTCTCCTAGGGTTTGTTCTCAATTTTTGGTAGGTGTTTGGCGTGTTTATCAGATTATTCATCTCCTCTTCGTAATCCTCTTTGTTCAATATTACTAGGCCTCCCCCTTTGTCTGCGGGGCGAATGACTATTTGTTTATTATGCTCCAGTTTTTTGATGGTTTTCCAAATCCTCTTACTATCCTTATGTTCTATCTTTAAATTATTTATTTCATGTTCTACCATTTTTTTGAAAGCGTTGGTACATTCATTGTTCGGTACCTTCGGATTAAAAGTCGATTTGTTTCTGAGATTGGTTTGTTTAAAATGAGAATTGGTGGTCTGGTTTTGGGTCCCTTTGAGGCTAAAAAATTTTTTAATGTTTAATTTCCTAATAAATTTTTGTACATCAATAAAAGTCTCAAATTTGTCCAAGCTCTTCTGTGGTGCATATTTGAGGCCGAGGTCTAAAATCGCTAATTCTTCTTCACTAAAAAAAACTCTACTCAGATTAAAAATGCCTTTGCCTAAAACTCGCGCCTTCTTTTTCTTTCGGCCCCCACGTTTCCCCCTTGTGCGTTTCCTCCTTGCCAATCTCTGTTCCCGAAGTTCTGTGCTCCGAATTCTTGATTCATTCCCCCTCTCTGAAAATTCCGCCCGAAGTGGTAGTCTGGTCTCCATTGGTTCCCTCTGTATCCTGGTCCAGAGTTGTTGTCGTGGCCTTGTCGCCATGGATTCCCCCTGTACCCTTGGTTGTAATTGCTCTCGTAATTTTGTCGCCATCGGTTCTCTGTGTAACCTGGATATCTGGGGCCTCTTTGACCTTTGAACTGCTTCATCTCCAACTACTGAATACACACTTTTTTAGACTAGGGTGATCAACAATATTTATTATATTTATTATACATCTCTTTATATATATTGTACCAAAACTTGCCTTATACAAGAATACCTCTGAAGGGTTAACTAGATATCCACTTTTTAATAAAATACACATGAGCATCTAACTACAAAGGCAGGCACTCTTCTATATCACTTCCAACCACTGCTGTGGATTATATATAGTGGAAATAGGGATACAATTTTTTAATGTTCAGAACAAATATGTACTTTTTAGTTTTTGATTTATTTTGTATGTCTTACACTGAATCAGATGGCCTGCGTATATATCAAGGTTTATATTTTTCCACTAGGCGGACTATGGACAATGTTATATATCTGTAAATCATGTGTAGAGTGCCTGCCAGACCACCGGGTATATGGAACAATATATATATTTTTATATTTTTATATTTTTATATATTCTCTTACCTTTCTCCTTATAACCTAACTAGTTTTATTATTCAGTATCGTTCTATCATCCCCTAGGTCAAAATATCCATATATATGAATATACTTCTCCTAGACTCCAGAGCACCTTATTAGAATTAGAATTTTTTCAATTTACCAATCAGGATCTTATTGTACATATAATGATATACATTCCATTGCATATATATATTAATACACAATAACCAGCTAATATCCCTATTTGGTGATCACACCTACCAAGTATAGCATATGTATTCCTATGATTTTTTATTCCCTGATTTTTATTAATAATTTTTATTAATTTATATTAATTTTTATTTTTATCTTCTTGACTCTTCTATTCCCTCGCTATTTATATTTAATCCTCTAAAATCCCGTTATTTTTAATTAATTTTTTATAAGCATATCACTACTAGCTCCACTCAAATTATATCAACAATCACTAATTTTAAGGCCCCATGCACACGGGGCGTTAGAAAAAACGTACGTCAAAGTTAGTTCTGACGCCGGAAAAAGCAGCTGTAAAAACGTGCTTTCAGTAGCTTTTTCCATTGGCGTTATAGCACGTTTTGACACGTTGCTTTTAGCAGCGTTTTTTTTTCTTCCATTCAAAATCAATGGTTCCCTATGGGAGCCTATTGATTTGAATGGAGGTCGCACCGCAACACCGCAAGTCGGATCCGACTTGCGCTGTGAGAATCTTGAGGGGGAACTCCACGCCAAAATGGGAAAAAAACGGCGTGGGGGTCCCCCCCAGGGTTCCAAACCAGGCCCTTCGGGTCTGTTATGGAATTTGAGGGTAGCCCCATGCCGAAAAAACGGCATGGGGTCCCCCCCAAAATCCATACCAAACCCTTATCCGAGCATGCAGCCCGGCAGGCCAGGAAAGGGGAGGGGACGAGCGAGCGGCCCCACCCCCCCTGGACCACACCAGGCCACATGCCCTCAACATGGGGGGGTGTTGGTGCTTTGGGGCAGGGGGAGCTCTGCACCCCCCACCTCAAAGCACCTTGCCCCCATGTTGATGAGGACAAGGGCCTCATCCCCACAACCCTGGCCGGTGGTTGTGGGGGTCTGCGGGCAGGGGGCTCATCGGAATCTGGAAGCCCCCTTTAACAAGGGGGCACCCCAGATCCCGGACCCCCTCCCTATGTGAATGGGTATGGGGTACACTGTACCCCTACCCATTCACCCCATAAAAGGCAGTGTATGGAAATAACGACAAGAGACGTTTTGGAAAGTTTATTAAAAATCTTCATCCGACTCTTCTTGTCTTCTCCTCTCCGGGGTCTTCTCCGGGGTCTTCTGCTCTTTTGCTGTCCGCCCTTCTTGTCTTCTCCTCTCCGGGGTCTTCTCCGGGGTCTTCTGCTCTTTTGCTGTCCCCCTCTTCTTGTGTTCTTGTCTCCGGGGTCTTCTGCTGTCCCCTCTTCTGCTGTCCTCTCTTCTTTTCTTCTCCTCTCCGGTCTTCTGCTCTTTTGCTGTCGGCTGTCGGCTGTCTTCTTCCTCCGGTCCTCCTCCGACGACGTCTCCGCTGATTATGCCTATCTCCGGTCTCTTCAGCTTATTATATAGCCATTAGGGGCGTGGCCCCGATGACGTCATCTGGAGACCCCGCCCCCTCATGTCACAGATGACGTCATATGTGACATGAGGGGGCGGGGCCTCCAGATGACGTCATCGGGGCCACGCCCCTAATGGCTATATAATAAGCTGAAGAGACCGGAGATAAGCATAATCAGCGGAGACGTCGTCGGAGGAGGACCGGAGGAAGAAGACAGCCGACAGCCGACAGCAAAAGAGCAGAAGACCGGAGAGGAGAAGAAAAGAAGAGAGGACAGCAGAAGAGGGGACAGCAGAAGACCCCGGAGACAAGAACACAAGAAGAGGGGGACAGCAAAAGAGCAGAAGACCCCGGAGAAGACCCCGGAGAGGAGAAGACAAGAAGGGCGGACAGCAAAAGAGCAGAAGACCCCGGAGAAGACCCCGGAGAGGAGAAGACAAGAAGAGTCGGATGAAGATTTTTAATAAACTTTCCAAAACGTCTCTTGTCGTTATTTCCATACACTGCCTTTTATGGGGTGAATGGGTAGGGGTACAGTGTACCCCATACCCATTCACATAGGGAGGGGGTCCGGGATCTGGGGTGCCCCCTTGTTAAAGGGGGCTTCCAGATTCCGATGAGCCCCCTGCCCGCAGACCCCCACAACCACCGGCCAGGGTTGTGGGGATGAGGCCCTTGACCTCATCAACATGGGGGCAAGGTGCTTTGAGGTGGGGGGTGCAGAGCTCCCCCTGCCCCAAAGCACCAACACCCCCCCATGTTGAGGGCATGTGGCCCGGTGTGGTCCAGGGGGGGTGGGGCCGCTCGCTCGTCCCCTCCCCTTTCCTGGCCTGCCGGGCTGCATGCTCGGTTAAGGGTCTGGTATGGATTTTGGGGGGGGACCCCATGCCGTTTTTTCGGCATGGGGCTACCCTCAAATTCCATAACAGACCCGAAGGGCCTGGTTTGGAACCCTGGGGGGGACCCCACGCCGTTTTTTTCCCATTTTGGCGTGGCGTTCCCCCTCAAGATTCCCACAGCGCAAGTCACCCCGCAAGTCGGATCCGACTTGCGGTGTTGCGGTGCGACCTCCATTCAAATCAATAGGATCCCATAGGGAACCATTGATTTTGAATAGAAGAAAAAAAAACGTATAACGTGGCTTAACGCACGTTAAGCAACGTTATAGCAAAGTTATTCAGCTTTTAGCAGCGTCAGGCGTTTTTAACGCTGTAACGCTGGTCCTCAGAACGCGCAGGTGGTGGGTTCTTGTTGCAGCCTAAAAACGTCTAAGCCACTTACAGCTCAAAAACGTCTGAGTGTGCATGAGGCCATAGAATAACATGGAGGGGCGTTTTTAGGCTGCAAAAAGAAAACGCCTGACGCTGCTTACAGCGGCGTTAAAAACGTCCCGTGTGCATGGGGCCTAATTAACTACACCTTTCAGCTCCTTAATTTTGGCTTCTTAATCATCTACTCCCCATGAATTTTTTATTCCTTGAATTTTTTATTCCTTGAATTTTTATTCCTCTTTTGTTTCTAATCCCTCACCATTTATATTTAATCCTCCAATTCTTTTAATAAACACAACACCATCAGCTCCACATAATTGTATTACCATTTTTGATTAATTGTACCTTTTCGGTTCTTTTAAATCACACCCATTTTTGATTCTGGTTTCTTAATTACTGATATGTAACATTTACAGATGATACAGGTAATTTATATACATTACTATTGCGGGAAGCGCTTTTACTCCCCCAGTTTCCATTTAACATATAAGTTCTGCCTAGCAACTCCTGACCATTCCATCCCCTTATCTTTAGATTGGCTACATAGAAATTACAGATTAATAACATGC
The DNA here is from genome assembly GCF_965119305.1 of Pelophylax lessonae. Taxonomy (NCBI): domain Eukaryota; kingdom Metazoa; phylum Chordata; class Amphibia; order Anura; family Ranidae; genus Pelophylax; species Pelophylax lessonae. The sequence goes on from NC_138776.1 coordinate 41,446,503, forward strand.
ACGTTCCAATTCCCTAGGCGTTTCTTGCCTAGCAACAGCTGACAAGCTACGGCCTGATTGGCTACATAAATTAACATCCCATTTCCGGACCGGGTTGCCTGGTAACCACGCTATACATAATGAGACGGAGACGGCGTGGTCAATGCTTCTCCAGATGACGTCAGCAAGACGAAACCGGTAGAGAGCGTGACCACGTCATTTCCGTCCACTGAACCCGAGGCTTGGGACGCACATCCGGCGGTTGGCTCGCACGCTACTTTCTGGCGTGCACCGCAAGAGAGGAGGTTGCGGCTCCTATGCCAGACGGGCATATCTTTGTATTTTATACCTTGTGAGTACATGTCTTTTTTTATATAATAAAGCTGTTCTGTGAAACAATTTTACACTATTGGAGGCTCCTTCCCCTTTTCTCCTACATACCCGGGCACTGTACTGGATTCCTATTTTATACCTATTGAGCTGACATCTGCACTACTACCACGGAGCGATACCAAGGCCATAGGAGATCCTGATTGCCAGTGTGTGGGAGCGATCCCCTAATAATCGACTCGCTGTTTACCCCTGTAGGGGTAAGGGAATCTGGTAAGCGCAGGACCCCAGGCTCAGGGGAACACTTCTTCCTTCTGCCCACCCACTATACTTTGGGCATAGAGAAAAGAGCACTAAAAATCCACCATATATCGACTTCACCTATTTAGGACTTTTTTTGGACTTTTTAAACCACTGAGACGGCACATTTACTTGGATTCATTTGTGGGATTATTTGTATTGACTTTTTAGTCTGCATTTTTTCATTTATGTACCGCTAGTTCGGCACGGATATTTTCACCAATTAATTGGTTCACCTTTTTGCACCGTTTGCACCTATTTATTTATTTATTGAGAATTATTTATTCATTTTTTTCTACTCGTATTTACTGGCACTTTAAGAGCATACCCATCGATTGTCTTTTTAGGGTCATATATACGCTATTTATTACTTTACTTATATTTATTAAGAATTTTTATAGCATACTTACCTATTGTTATTTTATGGTCACATATTTACCACTGGATTTCATTGGATTAATTTTATTTATTTTTTTAGCACTTCACTTTTTGATTCACTTTTTGCACTTCTCTTTGCACATTATTGTACGTATGAAATTTATTTATTGATGTTATGTATATAGGGTTTTATTATATTATATTTTTTATGCATAGACCCACTTTGGTTTTACACAGGTTTGTCATTTATCAGACTTTAAGTTGATGATTCACTGATTCCAATATCAAATTACTACACATGTCTCTATAGGATATCTTACTAGAAGTATAGTATCCTACATATACATTCCCATAACATCCCACCAGGCAGCGCCAATCACTTCCCTTCCCCTTTTATTTCTTCAAGTGCTCCCCTTCTAGGGTCGCATTTTTGAAGTGGGCAGCAGCTAGGTGCGGTGTTCTATTGTATATATATACCCCTCATCCTAAGCGCGGAACTACATACACCCTACACGGAAAGTAAACCAGCACATGACATCACTTCTGAAGTTGGTTTTTGTTGGCCGAGAAAATTTGTGCGCAGTCTAGAGCACATTATAACCAACACAACAACACTGGACAAAAGACGGACGATCGGTCGGCCGATAATCGTTGCATGTGTACGAGGCATAACAGTGTTGTTTTCCACTATAGGGACCATAAAATATTAACTCAATAAACTTTCCGAAAAACCTCCAGACCTCTAGCAATCAAGCACATGTGATATATTTTAAAGTATCAGTCCATCCAAGACACCCTATAGGTGGTATAGAGACCCTGTCTTACACCACTGTATATTTCAAACTACCTTGAATAGATGTTCGAGATGCAGAGAAGCGAGAGGTGCCTATCTCTACATTTGGTGGAACTGCCCTTGATCCACACTTACTGGACTAAGACTTTCAACATATACAAATGGAAATTATGGAGACTCTATCTCCCTTTCAGTAAATCACCCTTTAATCTTTCTTTCTGGGCTGCCTAGAAAAATATCTTTTATTCCACCATTTTGATCACTGCAGCATGTCAATTTCATTTGTATTTGAAGACCTCCACAGTACCCTCGCTATCATTATGGATCAATACAGTCAATGACATCCGGCATATGGAGGAACTCTTAGCCCTTGATAACGATAAACTAGATGATTTTCAGCCACATATGGAGCAATATATGTACATTTTCTGGTTCCTCCTTCCAGAAAGATAGACTTTAATCTAACTACTCCCTCTATATACCACTTTTACAAATGATTCACACCTGAGTATGCGCTATAATAACCTCTAGACCAGGGTTTAGGAACAAGGGTTCCTCTAGAGGTTTCTAAGGGTTCCTTGAGCAATGAGCAATTCCTGCCTCTCAAATAAGTTCCCACTGACACTATTAATCTTTTTATCTATTTGTAAGGAGGTAATTCTTCCACTAATGTAAGGAGCATTCCTTCCATTGACCATCACACTAATTTATTATCACTTGTAGATATAGTAACTTTTAGCAGGGGTTCGCTGAGATCAGAAATATTTCAAGGGTTCTTCTGTGATAAGTATTATGGCGCTTTTTCACTGCATGGAACGGATTGGTTTGGCGCTTTTCCACTGCATGGTACCGCATGGTATGTGTTAGAACGGTTTGGTACAGCGGCGCTTTTCCACTACATGGTACGGGCTCGGTACAGCTCGCTTAAACAGTACCACCTTGGTTGGGGTTCCAAGCAGGCTGTGCCGATACCATATCTCACAATCCTTTGCATGCAGCATTGATTGTTTGTCACTACTAGCCACTGATTGGTCAGAGAATCATTGTAATCCCACCCACTTAGTACTTAGTGGAAAAGAAAACCGAGCCGAGTAGAGCCTATACAGTGTTGAAAGGTGCCGACTCGTACCACGCAGTGGAAAAGCAAACTGAGCCGAGCTGGGCCAAGCAGTGCCGAGTGGAGCCGAGCCGGTACTTGCAGTGGAAAAGTGCCAATAGAAGGGCTGATCTAGACTATTCCAGGTCAGGTCTACCTCCCTGGGTACCTCTGGTGGCACACTAGTGTGCCGCGGCACACTGGTTAAGAAAGGCTGCTGTACCTTATACTTGTTCCTTTATGTATTTTCTTAAGAATGCAATAAACTAAGATTTAACCATAACATATCACTCCGTTCAAAAATGTGGGATATAGGAAGAATCTTGTGGAGTCAGTCTGAGATCTCCCCACCATTACCCTGCTCCCACTCCCACTCCCCCTGATGGTTTGGTTGTTGTGCTCCACCTTGAGATGTTTGCACTGCTGAAATTCCTGTCCTGGAGGATATCTACCCAACACTGAAAACTTTGAGTGGCCCTTCTGAATAAATTTGGAACCCCTCCTCCAATACTATGTCACTAAGGTGCAGTGCCAGTCCATACAGGGCAAAGGCACAGGTTCTTCCTAGTTCTGGCCCCTTGACCTGTACAACCTTTACTTTGCTTCTCATTGACAGAAGTTATAACCTCGGGACGGAGAGAGGGAACAAGTGTAGTAGTTTCAAAAACACTTTAATTGTAAATTTAAACAACTCACAAAAAGAGAAGAAATTGTGCTTGTGTAAACAGGTTTTCCTTCTTCTACCTATGTGAGTTGTTTTTCAAACTACTAAACTTAGAAGCGCTGTTCCCCCCCCCTGTCATTTACATAGTACCTTCTAGCTATTGTTTGAACCAGCTGCTCTGAAGTGTTGATATCTTATACAGACCACCATATATCTGTTTTTATGCACTTTTTACATGCACTCAGGACAGCTCAGTTGACCCATGGGATTCTCTCTTTAGTGAACCAAATATCTACCTCTGGAATAGTGCTTTAAGTGGCCCAAAAGAGGTGCCGGGACTCTATTATAGCCTATAATTTTTTTTATATCAGGGCCCCCGCAGAGAGCCCCCCCTCCAACATCAGGGTCCTCACAGAGCGCCCCCCCACCCCACATCAGGGTCCTCACAGAGCACCCCCCTCCTCACATTAGGGTCCCCGCAGAGCCCCCATCCCATCCCACATCAGGGTCCCCACAGAGCGCCCCCCCTCCTCACATTAGGGTCCCCACATAGCCCCCCCATCCCATCCCACATCAGGGTCCCCACAGAGCACCCCCCCCTCACATTAGGGTCCCCACAGAGCCCCCCCATCCCATCCTATCCCATCCCTCATCAGGGTCCCCAGAACTGCTCCTACTCACGTTTTTAGGCTGACACACGGGACTCACTGTGCTGTGCTGGCCTGGAGTAGCTGGAGGGAGGAGGTGGGTGGAGCCAACACTCCATTCGTCGCGCAGCAGAGGAGGAAGGAGGCTCCGCAGCGTATGCTGGGGCCTCGCTCTCCTCCTCCTCAGATTAAATCACTGGTTTCTAGACGCCGGGCGGCGATAGCAACCAGTGCACTGCAGTACAGGCCAGCAGCGTGGCAGCTCTGCTGCTGCTGCTGGCCTGGGCTGGGACTCCGGAGCAGGGGGACTCACTGGTGGTGACTGGTCTGGCTCTGGAGTGGGAAATGAGCGTACCAGTAAGCTAAGGCACACGGAGAGGTGGCGGTATGCTCAAGAGCCATATTTGGAAGTGGCGGTACTGAGTACCGGTGCATACCGGCCCACTTAAAGCACTGCTCTGGAAGTTACACCATATTTCTAAATCTGGAAGAGCATGAGTCTCAGTGCATGTCATCCAATGTGCTAACACCAATGCTTGGTGATTGGCTGCTCAGGCACCCAGGTGCTGTTATGTGAAAGTAAGTAGATAGTCCTAACCCCTCGTTAAACTCCATAGTCTCTTACATGCCATACACGGGCAAAACATAGGTTCAGAAAAAGAAAAGTTATATCCACAGACTTGGGCAACTCTGCCACTGAAAGCTGTAGAAGAGTTTTTGTTCAGGTTGGAGTTATTTTTTAAATGTATTCTTTAAATGTCAGAAACTGCAATAACAACTTCTGTTACTGGCACATATGTGCTTTATGTAAATAGGGCATAAGAATCCAGCACTACAAGCTGCTGATTGTCATAAAATCTTCAATGTAGGGAATAATAAAATAACACAAAGGAGTACTAAATAAAGTACACAGAAAAAAACAGAACCCATTTTAAATCATTCTCCTTACACAATGTTCCCTTAGTAATATTTTAATAAGGCATGAGTCATAGAGGACTACTGTTATCACCCAACCATCTCAATCCAGAGGAAAAAAAGTTTAAGAGCCCCAAGGGTTTTCTGTTCAAACTTTTATCTAGGCGTAAAGTAACATTGAAGAATTGTGGCTGTAACTTAAAGTGGGCCTTGGAGTCATTTTAAAGCTGAACTCCAGGGAGGATAAGATTTTGCATTATACTTACATTGGGTCAGCTTGGCACAATTTATGTTTCTATGATACCTATTGTCACAGTAACCACTGTAACTGTGGCTTTTGGAAGTGACTGCGAGCTAGCCTCTTGCCTACTGACTATGGGCCCTGGAATTTGAGAGGGCTCTATTCATTGGGAGGTGTGTGCCTGGGGGACCTTTGGAGTAGCTATACTTCAGATTCAGGTCCATATCTCCCCAAAACACAGACTCTGGGAACTGGAGGACCGGATACAGATTTGGGGCCTCTGTGCCGAACCCAGCATTGACTGCTTCAACCCCCTCCTAGACTCATAGACTCTAAGCAGAAGATATTCAGCTCAATACCTGATGCTAAGGTCTCCTGCTGTTATGTGTAATATGTTTATTAGGGTGTTATGTGTTTACTGGTAATGTATTTCTCCCATTGTTGACTGAGTAACCTATCGGTTCTGTTTGTTTGGTAATCCTCTTGATGTAATTAGCCTTGTGTCAACTTTACCTCGTTACTGAACCATTGTGGGATGTTTACCTCAATGTGTAATATTTATTTTTACTATTCATGTGGGGACTACTCCAATTTTTAAGTGTATAAAAAACCTGTATTTCTGTTCAATAAACAGTAAGTCCTTTGGGTTTTACGCCAACATCTTGTCTGTGTATGATGCTTGGGTAAAAGGCTGGTATTGGCTATCCCTCTGCTGGAAGAGTTTGCAAGGCAGGAGGCACCAAGGCAGGGTGTCAGGCGGTCTGTCACACCCATTATCATGGTAGTGTTTGGCACAGGAATTGTGTGATCACACATAAAGATATGTTCTAATCTGGTGGAGCACTGGGCACTATATATTGAAGCATCATAAGGGCTTGTTTACACTTGCTTTAAGATTTGGCATTGGACACTTTTTAAAAGCATTCTGAATGCCACTTAGAGCACCTCTCAATAAATAAAATAGTAAGCTCACAGTTCTGTTCACATGTTTGTGTTTTCTTTTCTTCAAAAATTATATTTCATGGTGTTTCAAAGTGTCTCCAAAGCCTCCCCAAAAGTCTATGACAGCACTTGCTAACAGCACTTGGAGCTTTTGAGAGGCTTTTATTCAGTTAGCTTCACTTTGTTTTTTGAGGTACTGCAGGTATGAGATATCCTAGGATGTACTGGGAAACTAACAAGCCAATCAGAATGACATCATCAGTTCATGTTCACATCAGTTCAGGTTCATATGTACATATTCTGGAGGTCTCTGGAGCAGACGTCACATCTGATGTGCAGCGTTGAGCAGCAGGAAGGTGAACGAGGTCTGGACTGGAGCAAAGCAACTAGCAGACAGTACATGTAGTAAACATGCAACATTGGAACTCTATAGTGGAAGGTGAGTGGGGACAGGAGAGAGTGAACTGAGTGGCAGAGGATCAGTAGAGTTGGAACAAGAGTAGTAGAAGCTAGCAGATGCCACATATGGTGCGTAGCGTGGGACCAATACATTGGGAGGAAAGCGTATTGAGAGAGAGAGAGGAGGATCAACAAACCAGAGGATCAGCAGTGCTGGGGGTTATTACTAAGCTAGGGATCGGAAAAGCTGGAGGTACTACTGAGCAGGGGATCTGCTGAACAAGAGAATTAATAGGCTGGGGATCTGCTGAACAGGGGTACTAATGAGTTGGGGATCTGCTGAGTAGGGGATCTTCTGGGCTCCTTTAAAATAAATAGAAAATCAACACACACAGGACATTTGCCCAGCTTCATTAGGCTTCAAAAAACTATCATTGAATCATCACAGAAGCATCAAAAACACATCAGAAAAGCATGTTGAAGTGGTAGGCGCTTAAATGGTAAAGTTAAAGGAAGTATAAATGAGCCCTAAAATTCACAATATAAATTTTTTTTTTTTTTGCGGGACATTTATTGAGTATTTACTTCTGCTACCTTATATTAAAAATATTTTTTACATGGTTGAATGTTTATGATAAGCACTGATTGTTTGACATGGATTAGAGTCAGAATATTTGGTGTAGGCATCACAAATGTATGAACTGATTTATTGAGGTTTTTGTTTTTCTTTGTGTAATTTTGAAAAGGGTCACATATATAATGTATTCTTTATTGTTTAGCACTGCTCTTATTTGAATTATTGATTTTACAGTGAATTACATCTTCCACATAGGCCAATTAGGTATCACATATGCTTACCTTCTTTGTGGCAAGTGGGCCCAGTGGAATAATGCAAACTACTGTATATATTATCCCTGGAGTTCAGCTTTAAAAACTGGAATCAATATATTCCTCACATATCATAAAATACAGTAAGATTACTATTCTTCAAAAAATCTCCATCTTATATCATTAAAAGGCAGTCAGTGACTTTGCCTGGTCTGAGATTAAGTCATTAGTCTGCTACAGGCAGGAGGAAGCATTTCCTCAGTCACCACTCCCCAGTGATCAGGCTGCAATATTGTAACTCTCATGTTATATAAAGAAGAAATAGGACATAACTAGGAACCCCCAACTGGGTATTTCTGTATACACATTGATACATAGGTGCGCATAGCCTATTGTATTAGGGTGTACACCCCAAAACTCAGGCACACGTGCATGCGTGTGTATTAGTGATCGACCGATATTGGTTTTTCGTTGCCGATACCGATATTTTGGCCAATGCATATCGGTATCAGCCGATATTTTCTTACAAAAAATTTTTTTTTTTTATTTGACAGGTACTCTTGTGGAGGGATCTGGGGGTCTAAAAAGACCCCAAACCCCTCCTCTGCACTTAAAGCATTAAAAACACCAAGTTTGGCTGTTTTGAATGCTGTTATTTTTTTTTTAATCTGGCGCCAGACAGTACCCGGAAGTGATGTCACTCATGACATCACTTCTGGGTTTTTGCATGGAGACCCAATCAGAGCCGAATGCGGCTTTGATCGGGTCTTCTGCTGCCGTGCAGGCTGGTTGCCCTGATCTCCCGTTGGGAGGGGAGACCCAGGCGAGCCGCGAAAGGTGTCAGGAGGGGGGGACGTCCCCTCCCACTCCTTGTAATGACAGCCGAGCGGCTTCTCAGCCACATCGGTTTTCATTACAAGACAGCCGACCATCAGCTATGGATGCCGGTACCGGGGTGATGCCTCTAGCTGCAGCCATCGCTCTGGTACAAGCACTTCCCCGAAATATCGGCAAAATTGGTAACCTCCGGGGCCGATTCCGATACATCGGGGAAAGTGCATATCGGCCCCGGGCGAGCCACGGTAGGCGGCGGGAGGGGGGGGTGGCGTCCCCTCCCGCTCCTTGTAATGACAGCAGAGCGGCTTCTCAGCCACATCGGTTGTCATTACAAGACAGCCGACCGTCGGCTATGGACGCCGATACCGGGGTGATGCCTCTAGCTGCAGGCATCACTCCAGTACAGCACTTTCCGAAATATCGGTAATATCGGTCACCTTGGTGGCCGATTCCAATATATCGGGGAAAGTGCATATCGGCCCTCGATATATCGGCTTTGCCGATAATCGGTCGATCTCTAGTGTGCATGTATGTATACTGACTACATCGTGCTCAGCCCAGCTTACCTTCTTCTGGTAGGCTGAAGTCCATCTCACAATCCAGACTGTTTACTCCTCCCTTTGATGCCCGCTCCAGCTGCCTCCACCTCTTGTTGTAAAGTCAAATAAGGCATGCTGGGGAAAGGACGTTCCCATTACAGTGACGTTCCCAGTGGCTAAGGATGCAGCAGAGATGCGGAAGCAACTGTGGCTCTTTACAGACACTGCATGGTTGCAACCTTGGTGATTAGGGACAGCCAGCACACGCCCTGTGCACGGTGATATAATAAATTATATTTTCCCATACCATTCAGGGGTATGGGAAATGTCCACGCACACCTACACAGGTTGAACTGGATGGACTATCGTCTTTATTCAACCTCACCTACTATGTAACTATGTAAATGTGAATTTTCAAATGGAATTACCCAGAAGTAGCTCCTAGTTCATTTCTATTTCATCTTTAAAATGCTTGTTTGGTGTAGGATCCTGCCCTATCTGCCCTATCTGTTGGGAATGAAAATCTGTTATTTGTGAAATTTGGGAGCTCCTGGTTCCACATATTTTTATAATTTATTAATCGTATTTTATTTAATTGTATTGTATTTTTTATAACGCTGTAGCAAGTCACAAGGTGGGAGGGCGGTCCACTAAGGCTAAAATAAGAAATGTACTTAGCATGTTAGTAAAAAGGAAAAGAAGAATCAGGGGAGGCAAAATATAAGAAGTAATGTAATTGGATGTAAAGAAAGGAAAAATAAAGTAAAATTATCTTCACCACCCAATATCTACACCACTAAAACAAAATGTGTTCAAGCTTACGTCATAATCAGGGTCTCCTCTCCTGGTTCCCCCAACACCCCGTCCACAAACAGCGGGTTGGAAGTGAAGGTATATTTGCTCCACGATCTTCCCTCATCAAAACTCAACCTGGAAAAGAAAACATTTTTCTGGGAAACAGGTTTTTGATCATACTCGGCTTTATGACAACTGCTAACATAATTTTTACCACTAGTAGTTTTACTGCACAGAGTTTAGAGGGACTCTGGTAATAAAATAACACCATAGGGTCCACTGCAAAGAGGATGTAAGGAAGGTTGGATTCCCACCAGTAGAAGGAAATCAGTACGGGCCTATGCACGTTATGCTGCCCATACCCCTGGGGTAAATGCTGTATGTGCATTAGCGAGTAGGAGCACCAGGGCCGCTGATAGGGGGGGACCACCAGCCCTCTTGTAGGGGGCCCGAGCACACAGGGGGGCCCACACAGAGAGGGGGATTAGTGATGGACAACAAATACAGAAGTCTTCCTCCAGCACCTGAATCTGATCTGTCCCTCTCCCTGCTATCAGCTTTTATCTGCTGAGAAAGAGACAGTCATCCCTCACTAATCCCCCTCCCTGTGTGGGCCCCCCTCCCAGCACTGGCACTAATGTTATCTCTGCTCAGGAGTTTATTTGTAACTTTGTTTCTCTCTCTCTGTCTCTCTGATCATGAAGCTCCAACTGCCCAGCCTGTATAGTTTTCTCATCTCATCTTCATTTTTATGTAACATAGTTTTTTTTTTTAGATTTAGCAGGAATTATGTGAGTTATGTTATATTTGTGTTTGCTAATAGTGATTTTGTTGTAATTTTAGCTAAATATATCTTTAATATTTTCTTGGGGGGGGGGGGGGTGTCCTGCCAGGTAGTCAGTATGGGGCCCCGCAATTTCTAACAGCAGCCCTGAGGAGCACACTTGGTACCAGTATAAGTGCCTAATGACCGACTGTGTATAAACTGAAGCACTGCAGATGGAAGTTGCTGAGTGGTCACCAGCTTGTCCGTGTTTTCCATAGACCTGACCTACTGATTCTGCTTCACTGCACATGATCCGGCTTTCCTCCCAACCTACCTCCATTGCCTCTCTGTTGTGACCTTGGCCTGCCTTTTGGCCTCTGCAACCACCTGCAGTTTATTTTATTTTTTTTGCAGTTTTATGCTAGTGACAGCTTCAGTGCATAGATATATAGATATAAAGGGGTTGCTTTACTAAAGGCAAATAGACTGTGCACTTTGCAAAGTGCAGTTGCTCCAGAGCTTAGTAAATGAGGTAAACCTTCACTTTATAAAGAATATCCAATCACATGCAAGGAAAATTAAAAAAAAAACAGCATTTTTGCTTGTACGTGATTGGATGATGGAAGTCAGCAGAACTTCTTCTCATTTACTAAGCTATGGAGCAACTGCACAGTCTATTTGCCTTTAGCAAATCAACACCAGGGATAGATAGATAGATAGATAGATAGATAGATAGATAGATAGATAGATAGATAGATAGATAGATAGATAGATAGATAGATAGATAGATAGATAGATAGATAGATAGATAGATAGATAGATAGATAGATAGATAGATAGATAGATAGATAGATAGACTTAGATTGATGGAAAGAATAGATAGATAGATATCATACTGTACCTGTCTATCTATATCTCTATCTTTGCACATCTATCTATCTATCTATCTATCTATCTATCTATCTATCTATCTATCTATCTATCTATCTATCTATCTATCTATCTATCTATCTATCTATCTATCTATCTATCTATCTATCTATCTATCTATCTATCTATCTATCTATCTATCTATCTATCTATCTATCTATCTATCTATCTATCTATCTATCTATCTATCTATCTATCTATCTATCTATCTATCTATCTATCTATCTATCTATCTATCTATCTATCTATCTATCTATCTATACATTTCTCTATCTTCTTATCTAGACCAGCAGATAGATAGATAGATAGATAGATAGATAGATAGATAGATAGATAGATAGATAGATAGATAGATAGATAGATAGATAGATAGATAGATAGATAGATAGATAGATAGATAGATAGATAGATAGATAGATAGATAGATAGATAGATAGATAGATAGATAGATAGATAGATAGATAGATAGATAGATAGATAGATAGATAGATAGATAGACAGGTACAGTATGATATCTATCTATCTATCTATCTATCTATCTATCTATCTATCTATCTATCTATCTATCTATCTATCTATCTATCTATCTATCTATCTATCTATCTATCTATCTATCTATCTATCTATCTATCTATCTATCTATCTATCTATCTATCTATCTATCTATCTATCTATCTATCTATCTATCTATCTATCTATCTATCTATCTATCTATCTATCTATCTATCTATCTATCTAGGCAGATGTGTCTAGACAATGGTATATTTATACACACATATGCAAGCACAGTAATACTCAGAATGTGAATAGAGGATAGATCGTCTCTCAGGGATCCCCTGTGAAGGTCTCATCATACTCACTATATACAAAGTGAGGAGACTTTGAGTGACAAGATGGATGGGAATTAGGGTGGACGTGGTGGGGGGGAGGGGTTATTAGAAACATTGACCACCTCGGACACATAGCCTTCTGCCGATCGCGCCCACACACTGCTAACTATTCTAGCGTCACGTTTCGGGGGAGAAAAAAAAATTCAGCGCACTTTCTGAAACATTCGGAGAAACAATTCTTTTATTATGCGCACATAATGGATGAGCTATTTGATTAGATTACACAGCGCTGAGCTGCACCCTGGGGCTTCTCTTGTCTTTCTCGGAGATTGGTATTTCTTTCTTCTTACCAGAACGGAGAAAGCTAATAAGAGGTCTTTTCAAACATAAGCTACTCATCACAAAGACCAGCCACTGCTACAACCACTCTTCCTTCTCTCCCTCAGTCTTTGACTTTATCTTGCCTCAATAATGTGTGTTTGCTTTTTAAAGGGAAATGATAGAGTTTTGCTTTTATATCTTAGACTGCACACTGTATAGTGGGAAAATTGTAGACACTTGACACCTACCTAATATGGCCAAACATATGGTGACCCCCTTCCAACTTACTGATTTCAGGTGTCACCGCCACCACTGTAACTTACTGTTTAGGTATAAAAAAAGATACTAAAAACCCAAAATACTTACCTAAATCCAACGGTCATGTGACACATGGGCTCCTACGTTGTTAGGTGTCCACTTCACTGCCTATTTCCTTACTCTGATTCCGCTGCACACCAACAGCTTCTTACAGTGTGCATTAGAAGCTGCAGAAAGCCAGATAAAGCCCGCCTCATTTCATGGCTGGAGGACATCAAGCATCATCAAGCCCTTCCTCCATCGTCTTGACTGTCCCTGGCTTGCCACTTTCATTCATTGCATTTCTGTTCTTTCAATCATGGAGGCTCAGCAGCAGATGTGGGCATTACCCAGGTCTTCATGCAAATGCAGCCTACCTAGGAACACCAACTCATCCAGGCTGACATATATCCATCAAGGCATTTAATGAAGCAAGCAGCTCACTGCTTGCTTCATTACAGTTCCGGCCCTCTAGACAGGCTGGCTACAATGTTCAGAAAATAGCTCTTGTTATCAGGGTCCTTAAAACAAAACGATCCCTCTTATATTATTATCGCTTGATATCAAAAAGGCCTTTGACTCTCTTTCCTGGACATATCTATTCTACTATATATTCTTGGTAAGTAGGGGATGGGACCAAAATTCTACACTTGGATAACTGCTCTTTATAAAGGTCTTATGGCCCAGTGTTTCTCAACTCCGGTCCTCAGGGCACACTAACAGGCCAGATTTTAAGTATTACCTTGGGGAAATGCAGACTAGAATACAGCAACCACTGAGCAGCAAATTATATCACCTGTGATGTATTTCAGTTTTCTTGCAAACCTGGCCTGTTAGTGTGCCCTGAGGACCGGAGTAGAGAAACACTCTTATGGCCTATGTTAAAGTTGGTATAAAGGCTAGCCATTTTTACCTGAATGCATTCCATGCATTCAGGCAAAACATTTTAGGCATTGATTTTGGCCTCTCACCCCCCCCCCCTTTTACTTACCTAAGCCTTCATTTGATCCAGTGCTGTGCACCTCTGCAGCTCTTCTCTCCCCTTCCGGGTCTCACAGACTTTGCTGGGGCACTGGGAACCATTGGCTCCCGCTGATGTAAACCAAAGCCAGTGACGAGGGATCGGGGTTGGCTAGGCCGAATCCCATTGTATGTGTCAATGGATGCAGACAGCAGGGCTCAGGAGCGAGCAAACACAAGTGCCCCCATAGGAAGCAGCTTCCTATGGGGGTGATAGGACAGGAAGCAGGAGTCAGGAGCGCTGGCGGGGGACCAGAAAACAGGAAGTTTAGGGCAGCTTAGTGCACAGAGCAGGTGAGTATGAACCTGTTTGATATTTGAAAAAAAAAAAAATATGTTTACAACCACTTTAAGTATGCTGGATTTAAATCTACTGGGTTTTCAATCATGCTGGGCATTAGGCAAGGCTGCCTGCTACCCCCACTCCTATTCATGCTAGCAATAGCATTCCCTGCCAACCTCATTAGGATGTCCCCACAATTACTCTGGGGTGAGAATAGCAGCATGTCAATATACAATGCCTTGAAAAAGTATTCATACCCCTTGAAATTGTCCACATTTTGTCATGTTACAGCTAAAAGTTTTGAGAATGACACAAATATTATTTTCACAAAGTCTGCTGCTTCAGTCTTTATAATGGCAATTTGCATATCCTCCAGAATGTTATGAAGAGGGATCAGATGAACGGAAATTTATTGCATAGTCTCTCTTTGCCATGAAAATTAACTTAATCCCATAATAAAAATTTCCACTGCATTTGGGTGCCCAAGAAAGTCCAGCAAGCGCCAGGACCGTCTCCTACAGTTGATTCAGCTGTGGGTTCGGGGCACCACCAGTGCAGAGCTTGCTCAGGAATAACAGCAGGCAGGAGTGGGTGTATCTGCACGCACAGTGAAGCAAAGACTTTTGGAGGATGGCCTGGTTCTCTACTATCCATCTTCTGCAACCCTTCCTTCCCCCAGGAATTAAGTCGCCAGGAGCTTTAAGGCCTCATGCACACTGCTGTTTTTTTGCCAAAGCCCCTGAACTCAATAAAAGCCTATGTGTCATCTGTGGAAGAGGTTTCTCCCTCGAAACGCGTCAGCAAGGATGCCACAAGGTCTCCTTGTATCATTGGTGCATCCCAGCAGTCTTGGAGGCAATTGGTTCCATTGTATTAATATGAGTGTATACATCATACATTTGTGAATATAATGTATGTTGTCCTTTCATTTTAATAAAAATTTTTAGTGGTAATGCACTAGGTCGGGGCGCCCTTCTCTTGTAGTTGTTTTACACATAGACTTTTACCAGAGTTTAGGAGCAGCAGAGTTTAGAGGCAGTAAAGTGCTCCTCTCCTGAACGCAGAAGAATAGCATTCAGGAGAGGAGTGTTTTGACAAAGAAAATCATAATGCGGCAAAAAACGCACGTAAACACTTGTAAACGCTAGGCGCGTTTAGTGCTTGGGCGTTTTTCATTTCAATGGCCAACACCCAAGCACTTGATGCAGTTTAATGCGGGTAAACATGGTACACATGTTTACCTGCGTAAAGCATTTTTTTTTGCTGCCAGAAACAAACGTCAGGAGCAGTTGTTCTTAACGTTTAGTGTGCATGTACCCCGAGACTCTTGACTGGACAAGTTTCTCCTGCCACAGAGATAAAATCCTTCCCCGGATCTACAAAGAAAGTTCAATCCACTGAACTCTGAACTATATCTGTATTTACAAGTTAAACACTATTTTACCACCACGGCTCAGGTTGCTCAGGTTATTTGTACTATCTTGACTTACACTCTTGACCACTTTTGATTCTAAATGTAAGAATCATCCACACTAGGGATCGACCAATATCGTTTTTTAATTTCCGATACCGATATTTTGGTCATCGCGTATCGGTATCGGCCGATATGGGCCGATATTTTTTGTGCATTTAATTTTTTTTTTTACTTGACAGGTACTCTTGTGGAGGGATCTGGGGGGTCTAAAACACCCCAAACCCCTCCTCTGCACTTAAAATCATTCAAAACGCCAAGTTTGGCTGTTTTGAATGCTGTAATTTTTTTAAATCTGGCGCCAGTACCCAGAAGTGATGTCATGACCTCACTTCCGGGTTTTTGCATGGAGACTGATCAGAGCCAAATGCGGCTTTGATCGGGTCTTCAGCGGCCATGCAGGCTGGTTGCCCGGGTCTCCTGGTGGGAAGGGAGACCCGGGCGAGCCGCAGAAGGCAGGGGGAGGGGGGATGTCCCCTCCCACTCCTTGTAATGACCGCCGAGCTGCTTCTCAGCTGCATCGGTTGTCATTACAAGACAGTCGACCGTCGGCAATGGATGCCGGTACCGGGGTGATGCCTCTATCTGCAGGCATAACTCCGGTACAAGCACTTTACAACATATTGGTAATATCGGCCACTTTGGTGGCTGATTCTGATATATCGGGGAAAGAGCATATCGGCCCTCGATATATCGGCTTTGCCGATAATCGGTCGATCCCTAATCCACACTCTCGGGGGTTAATTTCCCTGCTTTACAACACCCCAACATGGTTACACATGCGCAAATGGGAGAAAGACAAGGGTATCAAATTAGGACAAGATAATTGAGTTTAGATCTAGAATATGACTAATGTGCTCACAGAACGCATTACTAGTATAGACTAACAAACAAGTATTACTCAGATCGCGCATGGCACCACAACGATTGGCCCATGCAATTCCAGATCACCCAACTGCTTTCTTTCGCGTCTGTTCGGAACTGGCCACCTTCTACCATATGTGATGGTCATGCTCTGTAGCACAGGAATTGTAGTTACAGGTCTACAGAATGCATCATAACCTTTTCCAAGACCACTGCCTATGGTACCAAGTGGAGCACTTTTAAATTTAAAACCATATTGGATGTCCAAATCCATGATCCATGTGCTTTCAGCCATAACAAAAGAAAACAACAGCTAAGGCATGAGAGCTGCTAACCTAAGGATGCTATTCCAGGCACTTTGTTTAAACTATATATGAAATTTGATTAAAACAGCGCTAGCAACTAATATTATAGCAACAAAGGTGAATCAATATAAGACAATATATAAAATCAATATATAAAGGACCATATATAAATTATATATAAAACAATAAACGTTTAATATAAAATATAGTCTCTTAATAAATAAAGAAAAAAAGTGCTCAAGTGCAAATCCTTATTTCTTCAGTGCAAGTGGGTAAAGTGCTCAAATGCATATCCATCCAGGTGTGCTAAGTGTCCGCATGAGTGACCCTCCAGGTCCCCTACTCACCACAATATGGATGACTCAGCGTATTAAGGTATAATCGTGGAACTGTAATGTCCGTGCTCCAAATTTTCATCCAAGTTAGGATCGCTCCGTTGGGATAAAGATGGCGTTTCCCCGGTATATGTGGATGAAAAAAGGGGCCAATAGTGTAGTATGTTCAATAAATATATTTATTCCCCCATACTTTAGATAATACTTACAAAATTGAGCATGTCTTTTTGAAAACGCCCACTATTAGGGTGAAACGCGTTGACGTATTTCCGGTGTGGTAGCCCCGTAACGGCACTTC
This sequence comes from Pelophylax lessonae, assembly GCF_965119305.1. Lineage (NCBI taxonomy): Eukaryota > Metazoa > Chordata > Amphibia > Anura > Ranidae > Pelophylax > Pelophylax lessonae. The sequence continues at coordinate 41,463,906 of NC_138776.1, forward strand.
CGGTCGGGCTTCCTGGTCTCGGTGGAACGCACGCCAACAGCGGCGTTTCCTGCTTTGTAATATCGCTTTCTTACATGCTCAATTTTGTAAGTATTATCTAAAGTATGGGGGAATAAATATATTTATTGAACATACTACACTATTGGCCCCTTTTTTCATCCACATATACCGGGGAAATGCCATCTTTATCCCAACGTAGCGATCCTAACTTGGATGAAAATTTGGAGCACGGACATTACAGTCCCACGATTATACCTTAATACGCTGAGTCATCCATATTGTGGTGAGTAGGGGACCTGGAGGGTCACTCATGCGGACACTTAGCACACCTGGATGGATATGCATTTGAGCACTTTACCCACTTGCACTGAAGAAATAAGGATTTGCACTTGAGCACTTTTTCTTAATTTATTAAGAGACTATATTTTATATTAAACATTTATTGTTTTATATATAATTTATATATGGTCCTTTATATATTGATTTTATATATTGTCTTATATTGATTCACCCTTGTTGCTATAATATTAGTTGCTAGCGCTGTTTTAATCAAATTTCATACATTTTTCCAACATTTGTTTTGGATGCACAGCAGCTGCACTTTATATGATACACCCATTAGTCACTATCACTAATTTATTGTTTGTGTTGAGCACTGTTTTAAGTTAGTTTGCATATACTTTGTTTAAACTATTAATAGTATAGCTGAATCTATGACGTACCCACCTGAAGACCTCGCCTCCCTAATGCCTTTCACCATGAATGGCTGGATGCTTAGGATTTTCTACCAAACTGCTCAGATCAGGGTTTCTCATTGAGGGTTCCATGGAACCCTAGGGTCCCTTCAGAAGTTAATAGAGGTTCCTTGAGCAATGAGCAATTTCTGCCTCAGGTGAGTTTCTTTTGAAACAATTGATCTTTTCAGCTATCTGTAAGAGGGTAATTCTTCCCAAAGACCACAAGTGTAAGAAGCATTTCTTCCCAATTACTAATGTATCAAGAGTTGTAGATAAAGTCATTTTTAACAGGGGATTTCTAAGCCTGGAAAATTTCAAGGGTTCAAGGGTGGCTTAGATTGTCGCCTACTGGTTCTCCAAAATATTCACACATTTGGGCAGATACTAATAAATGTCAGGAAACCACTCCAGCCAGTATCCTCAACTTACCCAACTCACTCATCCCCCTTTCCCTTTTACATTCCACCTCCCCCGCCCGCTCCAATCTGACTGTCCTTTAAGTCCTTTAATCTATCCCATCTTTACCTCTTCTTGACTCCTCTACTCTGTATCTAAGGTCGTACATTGGATAATCCCATTGTTACGGTTCCTGTGACAGTGTTTTACATTTGCGTTTTCAATTGATAGCACATGACTAATGTGCCTGTGACTCTGTAATTTTTATACCGGTGAATAATAAAAAAGGTTAAATATGAATTTTGGAGTCACAGTAATATGTTGAAGCCTATGTGAGGATTTATTGGCTGGCTACAGATCTACTTATAAACTTATATTGTTAAAAGTATGTAACTGGGTTAAATGGTGTTTTTGTTTTTCACTCCCGGAATCGCGTTTAATGACCCCATGAATTTATTTAAGCCTTTGCAGTCATTACCATAAATGCCGGATTGGCAGCGATGTGTGCTTCATAGCCACCAGGACTCCACCTTGATCCAGGTACAAGACGCTGTGCTCCTCTTCAAAGATCTGAAACATACAACCTGCTTTAGGAATGATATGAGAGGAAAACAAGTGCTGCTATCAAACACAACCCAGTCCTCCAGACAGTTCAAAGTGGAAACGTCTCATCTGAGCTTTCCGCTGCTCCTGTGATTTCAGGAGACAGAAGGAACTTGGAGACGGGATGCTGAAAAGCCTGCGGCTAGAGCCCCATTTTTGCATGAAGAACGATCTGCAAATGCTTTTTAACTCTGAAACCGGGGTGGAGGACTGGGGCCTCTAAGCTCTTTTGTCTACTAATTATGATCTGAAATGCACGACGGCACAGCTGAACAGCGGCAGGAGGATGGCGGAGAACGCTGTGATCTCTGCAATGAACTCACCAACGAGAAATAAACTGTTTTCAAAGCAACCTTTCCTGAAAATGTAAGCTGCCATTGCTACCTTCCTGGTCTGCAAGTGCTTATTATCTGGCTGTCATCCCAATCCTCTTTTTTCAATGCATTACGTGGAACAGACATGTAACTAAGAACTAAGGGTGGGCCAAATTGACAGGGTTTGCTTTACTAAAATTTTGATTACTTTTTTGAAATTTTTGCTGAATTTAGCAATTATGGCAAAGACAAATCATTTTTTTTTTTTTTTTGCATGGCTCAAGGAATAACTTTTAATAGCTTACAGCAAGGTAGCTTCTCTGCTATGCATTAAAAACCCTGACCCAAAATCTGGTCATCTATGAATGAGTTCGCACAGGTTTCCCAAAGAACATGCAATGACAAATACTCATTTCACTCAATAAAATGCAAATCAATTTAAAACTTTTTTGAAATGCTTTTTTTTTTTTATTTTTTTGTTGTTGTTCTGTCTCTCACTATTAAAATAAACCTACCATTAAAATTATAGGCTGATCATTTCTTTGTTAGTGCGCAAATCAGTAGGAGATCAAATACTTTTTCCCCTTACTGTAGGAACTAGAGATTGGCGCACACCAATGACATTGAAATCCACGTTTATTATAAAAAAATGAAAGCAAGCGCTACAGTGACAGTCTCCACCCTAGGACTGCCCCATGTGATGCATTTCACCCAATAGGGTTTAGTCATAGAGATGGGAGAGGGCCCTATTGGGTGAAACGTGCCATGTAGGGTGGGCCTATGGTGGGGACTGTCATTGGATTACTTGTGGTTGTTTTTGTATCACCCTCTAGCTAGGTGCCTAGTTTACATAGTAGTTAGTGTAGGTAAATTTGGCTTGGCTGGCAGCCAAGCCTGGGTTGAATCTGGGTCAGGGCTGAGGGACTCAGGGAGGCTGGACGACTCATCAAGTAGCATCTCTGGTGACTCCCCTTGGTGACTCCCCTTTTCTGGAACCTTGGAGAAGCTTCTAGAAGCAGGAGGCGGAGTCTAGGAGGAGCTGCTTGGAGTATTAATGAGGGTCCAAGCCAATACCCAGCAGAGGGGTCTGGCAGGGAGCAGGACCTCAAAACTATTTATGGGTCATGTTAGCAAGTAAAGTCAGGTGGAAGATGGCAAAAGAGTGCTGAGGAGGCTGTCGTGGCCCTTAAGGGTGCCCCTTAGTCTGGGGGGGGCTGGGGCTTGTGTGTTGAAGAAACCCTCTACGACACACAGAGGAATCCTTCCTGGAGGCAAAGGAGCAAGGAGAGGACAGCGGGAGAAGCTCAGCGCGTCCAGGAGTTCTCCAGAGGAGTCAGCGGGGTGGGCTGCTTAGTGTCAGTCTGGGAGGAATGTGGAGAAGTAGCCAGGCGGGTTGGCAGTGCCTGAAGAGGGGGTGCTGAATCAGTAGCCAGGGGAATGGAAGCTAGACACTGACTTTTTGATACACATATAAAGGGGCCTCGGGTTGCTGTTGCTGTAAGATCTGACTGAGTTCTGTGTCAGGATCATCTTTGTCAAGTGTACCAGTGATGTTCTGCAAGCAAGTTAGTGCTGGAGGAAAAGGAGTGTACGGAATTTAGCTGTATATAGGAAAAGTTGTCCCTAACGAGTTTTGTTTGAAGTCAAGTGGGCATCCAAAAATATCCCAACTCCCCACCCAAAAACAAAGTGCTGGACTATTTCCTTTCTCAAGTGTGCCTGTGGAAATTTGGTGTGCCTGGCTGCGTAGGGTGGGGGATCCGATTTCACATATAGTTCCTACGTGGGGTGCACTACATTTTTTTAAATATACATGGATTTCAATTATATCATTGGTGTGCAATAATGGCACATTTCACCCCAACTTTGTGACTAGGCCCTATTGGTTTAAAGGAGTCAGATAGGGGGGGGGGGGGTGCTAGGGTGGGGACTGTAATTGTATTACTTGTGGTCTTTTTTTAAATAAACGTGGATTTCAATTACATCATCAGTGTGCGGTAATCTCTAAGTCCTACATGAATAGTTTAGCTTGATTACCAACACCCAGTGTTTGAGTGGCAGCCTGAAGGAGCAGCTTGGATCAGAGAGGCATTTGTTAATGTCATCCCATAAAGACTGCTTTACATTTTTTGTTATTGAATTCCATTGTGACCTTGAGATTTTTTCACCAACTGGATGTAGACTATCATATCCCAACTGTTATCTTCCAAGTTTGAATTCCATTAGTTGCCCTGAGTCAAGAGGGACAATTCTTAAGATGACTCTTTCACAAATAAAAAATAAATAAATAAAAAGATCACCTGATAAAAAGAGAAGTAACAGTCATCTGTCATGCAGTTGGAGATCTCTGCTCTCTTGCAAGTCAAAGAATCTTCAGCAACCACCACTAGGACAATGGCGCCACCTGCTGCACACCATGGTTCCACCTACCGGATTCTACATCACTACTGTTTCTCTGCAGATATGTAGTCATCTAGTGGCCAGCAGCCAGAACCACACCATGCAACGGAGGTGCGTCACAGTCTTATGCCTCGTTTCCACTGAGCGGTACGGTTCGGTTCGGTACAGTTCAGTATGGTTCGGAACGGTACACCTTGATCAGGCTTGAGTTTCCACTGCCAACAGTACCTAAGCTCAACAGTACCTCAATCGTATTGCTCCACCCTGTTGGTATGGTACTAATGTGCTTGGTACCCCAATGAAAGGGTCCCAAAAAGTGTTACGGTTCGGAATTAGGGTACCATTCACAACTTTTGACAATGGAAACAGCAAAAATTGCCTACCATACCGAACCGTACCGCTCAGTGGAAACGAGACATTAGCTTTCTTTACACTTGGTGGTGTCAGATGCTATAGATTCTTTGGCTGGTTTAGATCTGCAAAAGAGCAACGAACAAATTCACCACCCGCCACACTGGTTTATGTATAATATTCTTTTTTTTATTGCCTTAATCTGGCCACACATCCTAAAACTTAATTGTGTATTCTCCTCTATATTTACCAACAAGTATGTGCTGCTACCTATCCATTCAATGTAAATCCAGCCAGGCTGACCCTTATTTTGGACAATCGTTGGAGGTTGTACAATCAGGTTGTAAGGTGTATAGTCAGCTTTACATAGGCTACTCTTAAAAGTGAAACCCAACGCGATTATAAGTGCATGTGATCGCCTACTATCGCGGGATTTCTCCTGCATAAAGTCAGATGTAAATAATTCATTTCATAAAATAAATTGAGCAAGTTCCCCGGGATTTTCATGTCTTCCCAGTTATGATAGATCTTCATCAGGTTTTGCCATTTGTGAACGCAGAGCTGGTTTGCCGGTCCAGGCATTGAACCTTTCCCAGACATTCGCATGGGACACCTGTCACTCACGGGTTCAGCAGTCAAGAACGCTTTGCGTCAGGCGACATATGTCACCATTAGCGCTACCTGTCTCCATGTATTGCCCGCATCCGAGGAAATGAACATGCTGATCTCATTTTCTGTGAGCTCTGAGCCGATATTCCCTGTGGTAGAAAGCAGAGAAAGAGGCGGACATTTACTAGAGCACCGGATAAGTTGTGATATAAAGAAAATGTGATATCTTTCTATTATTGTGCAATATATACAGTATGTATCTATACATATACAGTGGGTAAAATAAGCATTGAACACGTCACCATTTTTCTAGGTAAATATATTGCTTAAGGTGCTATTGACATGAAATGTTCACCACATGTCGGTAACAACCCATGCAATCCATACATACAAAGAAACCAAAACAAATAAGTACATAAATAAAGTTATGTGTAATAAAATGGAATCACACAAGGAAAAAGTATTGAACACATTCAGAAATGGAGGTGCAAAAAGGCATGGAAAGACAAGACACCAGCTGAAATCTATCAGTAATTATAAAGCAATTCTGCCCCTTGTCAATGCAAATTAATCTCAGCTGGTTCAGTCTCAACTGATAGCCTATAAAAAGGTGTCTCATTACCAAGGTATCACACAAGAAACATCTCATGATGGGTGAAAGCAAAGAGCTCTCTCAAGACCTTTGCAACCTTATTGTTGCAAACATTCTGATGGCATTGGTTACAGAAAGGTTTCTAAACTTCTGAAAGTTCCAGTGAGCACTGTTTGGGCCATAATCCGGTGAAAAGAATATCATTTCACCATAAACCGGCAACGACCAGGTGCAACCACAATATTTCTGACAGAGGAGTGAAAATAATTTTTAGAAGAGTTGTCCAAGAGCCAAGGACCACTTGTGGAGAGCTTCAGAAAGACCTGGAATTAGCAGGTACAATTGTTTCCATGAAAACAAGTAATGCACTCAACCACCATGGCCTGTATGCACGCTGACCACGTAGGACTCTATTGCTGAATAAAAAGCATGTTGAGGCTCGTTTAAATTTTGCTGCACAACATTTAGACAAGCCTGTGAAATACTGGGAGAATATAGTCTGGTCAGATGAGACCAAAATTGAACTCTTTGGATGCTATAATACACACCATGTTTGGAGGTCAAATGGCACTGCACATCACCCCAAAAACACCCCCATACCGACAGTGAAGTTTGGAGGGGGAACATCGTGGTGTGGGGCTGTTTTCCAGAATACGGTACTGGCAAACTTCATATCTTTAAAGGAAGGATGAATGGAAAAATGTACTAAGACATTCTTGAAAAAGCTGCTGCCATCTACCAGAATGATGAAGATGAAACGAGGGTGGGCATATCAGCAAGACAATCATCCCAAACACAAAGCCAAGGAAACTCTCAATTGGTTTCAAAGAAAGAAAATAAAGCTGCTGGAATGGCCCAGCCAATCATCTGACTTGAATCCAATAGAAAATCCATGGAAAGAACTAAAGATCAGAGTTCATAGAAGAGGTCCTTCAAAATTTGAAGAGTGTTTGTGTGGAAGAATGGGCCAAAATCACACCTGAGCAGTGCCATCTTAAGAGCCTTATAGGCCCCTGGGCAATGCAGTGCACTGGGGCCCCCTGCCTACACAATCACCCACGAGAATAAAAATGCAAGTAGTATTGTATTGTAGTATATATTGGTCCCTGTAATATGTATATAGTAAGGTATATCCTCCAGGTAGTAGTTACTATATACACATTACAGGGAACACTATATACTACAAGAGAGTACAACTACTACCTGGAGGATATACCTTACTATATACATATTACAGGGACCAATATATACTACAAGAGAGTACAACTACCTAGAGTATATACCTTACTATATACATATTACAGGGACCAATATATAGTAAGGTATATCCTCCAGGTACTAGTTGTCTCTTGTGTGGATGGAGAGAGGGAGTGAAAAAAAAGAAAGAAAATCAAGCAGCCTGGCAGCTGGGTTGGCTGCCTTACCTTTCACAACGGCTGCACATGAAGGGAGAAGTTGGGTGGAGGCGGAGCCAGTCTTCTAGGCGCGTAGAGGAGGACGAGCCGACGAGGAGCTGTGCATCATGGGTCTGCTCTGCTCTCAGAACGTGGACTCGAGCCACCGGCGGACAATGGGGGGGGGGGCGTCGGGGCCCGGCGGACAACGGGGGGCCCTAGACCACCAGGTAAACTAAGTAATCTGGAGGATTCTGGCCTGTTGACAGTAATTGCCACCATGTGTGTGGGCTGTGAGGCCCTTTGACAAGTGGGGCCCCCGGGCAACCGCCGGGCATGCCCATTGGAAAAGACGCCCTGCACCTGTGTAATGAATTTGACCAGTTTCTCCATACAGGAGGCGTCTTGAAGCTGTCATTACCAACAAAGGTTTTTGTACCAAGTATTAAATACATTTCAGTTAGCGTGTTCAATACTTTTTCAGTGTGTCATTCCATGTTTTTCCCCAAGTACAGGACATACATTTTTTAGGTATAAAAAATACAAAAAAAGAAAATCTAATGCAGCGGTTTATTTCTTTAATATTAATTAAAGCTGCTACATTTCCCAACCTCACTACAAATCAGCCGCCTGATCAGCAGCACTCAGGGAAAGGGCGGGGCACATGTAGGAGCCAATCAATTCTGATGAACACGCATGTGTTTAGAGGAGGAGAGTGAGCAGATCTGTGGCTGCTCCTGCATTGCCCCTCTGAGATTTCCTCTGCTCACTCTTGCCAACTGAACACAGCAGTGATAAAGAAAAAGGGGTGGAGGAGAATCCCTCCAGCAGTAGAGGTGGATTTTTAGGGATGTGGGGTTGTCACATTGGGATGAGCACATGAACAACTGATCATTAGTATAAAAAGGTACATTTTATTATACAGACAATAATAAAATATCAATAAAAAATATACAAAATGGACATAACACGTCAGCTCGCTCTTGAGCAAAAGTGTAATTGCACAACCAGTATAGAGGAATTCTAAAGGTCCAACGCGTTTCACAGGACATGTATTGTTCACATACCGCTTCATCAGGGACCCTCGCTATTAACTAGATTGTCTTATAAGCAACTCCACCATGTAGAAATCACTCAACCATTGGAGCATGCATGGCACGCATCAGGAACATATGACGATGACGGTGTATCCACCTGGCAGTACTGACAATACTGACAAGGGCGGGTCTGATGAGCACTGGGCCGTGCTTATGACACTGTAGTGAGTTGGGGTACACATCAATTGAGGCTTACACGTGATTGAACTGCATCACTGGGGCTATGTGAGCAGTGATGTAGCAAAGAAAAATTTAAAACAGCGCTAGCAAAAAACAAGACGTCATTTAAAAATTCTAATTCTAAAAAGTTAGACGAAATTTACGGCGTACAACCACGCATCGTCGCATCCGGTTTTGCTTCCTGGAATCGGTGGAACGCACGCCATTGCGGCGTTCCTCTTTGATCTCATATATGCGAATTTACCTATTTTCTTTGTAAGTACAATTTATACTTTGGGGTAATAAAATCATCCAAAACGTATTACACTATTGGCCCCTTTCTTTTTTCCTCATATCTGGATAAAACGAACACTTGTTGTAGCTGTATTTGATCCTTTCATGCGCTGACTAATCATATTTGTGGTGAGTAGGGGACCTGGAGGGTCGGGTCACTCACTGGAGCACCATTCGATCGGATCGGCTTTGCACCTGAGCACTTTATATATTTATTTTCACCAAGGGATAAGGACTTTTTTACAAGAATCATTTATTCATTATTTATGCCGATTAATTGATTGATTATATTGATTCACTGTCTTCAGCCATTTTGCACAGATCATCTTGCACTTTATAATATATATATATTTATTTACTATATTTGTTTTTTGCTAGCGCTGTTTTAAATTTTTCTTTACACATTTTTCCAAAAACTTCTTTGGATGCACAGCAGCTGCCTAATATTTTGCACATATATTTGCACAATTGCACCTTTAAAGAGGATTACCTTGAATACTCCCATTTATGTGTTAAGTGCTGTTTTAATTTTGTTTCACAGTGATGTAGCAAAAGGAAGGTGAATATGGGTGAGCTGCCCTTTAGCAGACAAGTCGTGGCCCCATTAATTCCTAATGGCAACCCTTCAAATTTTTCTAAACCATGTGTTTTCGCACACCAAAACGTATAGTGCCACAGCACCAAGTGTATCATTGTGGCATGTTTTTCGAAAAGGGTCTGGGACTTCACTTTTCCGCCTATCTTGTGTGTAGGGCAGCCCACTGAAATGAATGGGCTGCCTCAAACGTGTGGAGAGTTGCGTGTGCTCCAGCGCATGCAGGAGTGTGAACTAAGCCTAATGTGAACCTGTTGCTGCATGCAGTGCCCGGACAAGGTCATCGAGCGCCCAGGGAAAAGATGCCAAACTGCGCGCCCCATTCACATAAGGTTAGGGTCAGGGTGCCCCCAATCTCTGCAATAAGCCATTGCGCCCAGGGCAGCTTTCCCTCCCACCCATCCCTTGCCCCAGCCCTGGCTGCATGTGTAAAGCACGGGCTCACTTTAAAGGCTCATTTACTTCCTTGCGATGTCTTAATGCATATGCGTTATGTTGTGCGTTAACATGCATTGCATTAAGGCAGCCTATTATTTGCGGTGCTAAACTTTTCTTCAATGGTCCCCATTCCTCGCCGCCACTGGCATTCGGCCATCTTCTTTGGCCCACTTGGAGGAGTCATCCCAGCAATCTGGGACTGTGCTGGGAATGCAGGCTGAGCTGCAAATGTGCAGTTCAATTTAGAGGCCAGAGAAGATTGCAAGAAGTCAGATAGGTGTATTTTATTGGAGAAGAGACATTGCATGTCTCCTATGCAATTAGGAGCCTGCCTGCTCTCAGCTTTTGACAGCCGAACATTTATTATATTGCAGCTTACCAATTCTTAGATGTGATGTCTGCAATTGCTTTCTTTTTAGGCTTTCTTTCTTTTAATTTGATCTGGTGATCAAGCCAGTAAGTCTGTTGTTTTTCACAAGCTTAAAGGATCCAGTCAAAACCTAACTAATGTTAAACCTGCTCTGTGCCACATTCTAAATCAAATCTATCTAACCCTGTAAAGCAAAAACCACTGTACTTACTTTTTCTGCACCCAATCTGGTCTGGTCCCATGCTGAGCTGTCAGCAGTGGCTTCAGCATGGAGGTGAGTACAGGAGAGGCCCTCGACAACGGAAGCCCCACAGTAAGTCTATGGGTGATGTCACTTCCCATTCATTTTACAGCCATTGTCAGTCCTCTCCTGCCCAGACCTCCCACCACTGGAGACCGGACCGGATCGGATGTAGAAAAGGTAAGTACAGTGATTTTTGCTTTACATGGTTAGATAGAGTAGTCTTAAAATCATGGGCGTCCACAAGGGGGGGGGGGGGGAAATGCCCCCCCCCCCCCCCCTGGAATCTCAACTTCCTGTCTGGCCTGTTTAATAATCCTGTGTGCCCCTGTGTCTGTGTATGAGTTTTAAACAAATAAGCCATTCTTTACCAGTTTTCAGAGCGCCGATCATCGCTCACGTGACCCGCCGCCTCTCTCCTCTCCCCATCTGAGAGCTGCCTGTAGCGGGTGCGGCTGAGGATTCCCCGCTGACATCAGTAGGGAGGGGAGGAGGAAAGGCCAAGAGGAGGAGAGAGACAGCGGGTCACGAACGAAACAGCTATCCGAAAACTGGTAAAGAATGGCTTATTTTTATAAAACACAGACACAGGGGCACAAAGGATTATTAAACAGACTGTAGATGGGATATGAAACTTTAAATTAAACTACAGCAGCAGGAGAGGAGGGGGGAGGGGGCAGGCACTGACACAGGAGAAGACAGGCAGGGAGGGAGGGGGGAGAGAGGACAGAGGAGGACAGGAGAGCGGCGGTTGATGGAGGCACGTAAACTGACCACGATGTAAGGGCTCAGCAGCCATGATATACCGTGGTCAGTTTACAGAGGGGAGGGTAGAAACTGGGAGGATCAGCCAGGTATTTTATTTTAGATGATAGAAGGGGCCAAATTACACAGCACAAGCACTGTGCTGTAAACATGCTTTAAGGGAACAGGATCTATATAAATATATATATATATATATATATATATATATATATATATACAGTATATATATATATATATATATATATATATATATATATATATTTTTTTTTTTTGGTTAACAACCGCTTTAAAAATAAATTCTGCCGTTTCCCCTTTAAAAATAAATACTAGCGAGTCGCAGCTCATGCAATGACTGACATCGCCCTCATAACATTACCGAAAAGGCATGGGTGACCTTAAATTTATGCTCCCCCCCCCCCCCTTAAAAAAGTTCTGCAGACGCCCATGCTTAGAATGTGGCAAAGAGCAGGTTTAGCGTTAGTTAGGTTTTGGCTGGACTGCTACTTTAAGCTCTTCAGCAGAATGTATCAGTTTACATGAATGTGACAAACCATTTAACACTGGCAGGGGTGCTTACAATGCTCAGCTTATATTTATTCATGCAAAACCTTTATCCGAAAAGGAAAAAGTAACTGTTTGCTGTAACTGATTATAAAGAGTGAGCTGGAGTTTTGCTTCAATTTCTAAGTGTATCTAAATTTTCTAGTACATTTAACACTCCCCCTCCCCCTGGACTGACAATGCCACTGTCTGGTGTACCTCCTGTCCTAATTCCTCCAGAGTTGTGTCTCCCTAATACAGGAGATGTGTTATTGGCCAGATCACCAGATGAAAACAAAGGGGGAAAGCCGAAGAAAAGAAAACAAATGTAGCCACCACATCTAATGATTGGTAAGCTGCAATATATTCAATATATTACATTTTTGGTTTTGGGTTTATTATTACCGCTTTCATTTTGCTTTTACCATTGGCTCAAAATGAATTGGCTCCAATTTTGCAAAGTGTGAATCTGCCCTAAAGCTTTATTTTCTCATGAATGTTATTGATTTGGACACAGCATTTTTGATTTCCCCGGTGATGAAATTTCATCGAAGCAAAAACTATCCATTTCAGCTGTTGAGCTATTTAGGGAAAGTTTGCTTGAAAAGAAAAAAAAAAAAAAAAAAACTTTTTTAAAGAATTGGAGCAGGCGTCGCTAAATGGCGGACTGCAGTCATAGCACAAACATGAGATTTGGACCTCTGCTGGAAAAAGATTTTACTGGCTGGACCTCCATGAACTTTAATTCAATACCCCTCAGTTAGAGGATGTTTTATTAAAGGGAATTTGGTGTAGCTTTATGTATTGCATTTTCTTTGGATTATGTTTCCTTCTTATAACAAAGGTTATTAGTCTATTTTCTCTCCAGATCGAAGGTTTTTCAATGATAAGAACAGAGTGAATCAGCAAATAAGGCTTACTAGGGGCTGTTTTTTGGCACAAGTCAACGATAGTTGAAAGGAAAAAGTGCTGCGCCGCTTATGACACTAGTGCATAAAATTAAAATAAATAACAAGAGATTAATGTGATGTTATAAAATTCATTATTATAGTGAAAAAAGTGCCATTAAATTCTTTATAAAAAAAGTCCCAAAAAAGTGCGAAAAACGTGTGCAAAAACTGCAAATCCAATACAGATGGAAAAGTGCCAGTGCCTCTACGATCAATCCCGTGTCTGTGCACACCTTCACCAATGAATGGATGGCTGCTCACCTCAAACTCTGACCCTTGTATTACCAATGGGTCAGAACTCGTAGTTCCCTAAACGCGATGTATTCCTGTAGGTCAGGGGTGTCAAACTCAATTTTGTCCTGGGTCGCATCCGCATTATAGTTGCCCTCAAAGGGCCGGTTATTATTATTATTATTATACAGGATTTATATAGCGCCAACAGTTTGCACAGCGATTTACAATATTGTTATATCTGTAAGATTAGATGTCCAGAGCACCCCACGCCCCCTTACACCCTTACATGAGATGTCAAGAGCCGCCCACCATCATCAGAAGTCAAGAGTCTCCCACCCTTCCTTACATCATAATGCACCCCCTTACCTTGTGCTGCTGCCAGGAAGAAGATGTGAGTGGATCTCAGGAGAAGAAACTGCAGGGTCTGGAGGAGAACCAGAGGAGGGCTGGAGTCAACTTTCAGAGTCTGCTGAATGCCTGAGTCTGCTGAATGCCTGAGACCAGAGGAGGCAAAGGCAAGGTGGTGTTGTGGCTGCACAGAGAGGTGCAGGATCTGTAGGAGGAGTTCTGCCCTCCTCTCTGCTGCAGACTGCTGGGGAGAGGGGAGGGTCAAACACAAGCTTTTCTGAAGCTGCACAGAGAAGCGATGGATCTGGCAAAGGAGTTTTGTCCTCTCTGCTGCTGACTACTGAGACAAGGTGGGGGCAGAGACAAGGGGGGTGCCGCAGCTGCAGGAGAGGTGTGAGCGCCACATGAAATGGCCTGGGGGGCCGCATTTGGACTGCGGGCCTTGTGTTTGACACCTGTGCTGTAGGTCAGTGGTCCTCAACTCCGGTCCTCAGGGCCCACTAACAGGCCAGATTTAAAGTATTACCTTGGGGAGATGCAGACTAGAGTACTGCAATCACTGAGCAGCAAATGATATCACCTGGAATGTATTTCAATTATCTTGAAAACCTGGCCTGTTAGTGGGCCCTGTAGGCCAGGGTTGAGGACCACTGCTGTAGGTGACGATCAAACAATTCTCCAATTGCTGACAGACTCTCAGTCACAACCAGCTCAGGTGAATCCAAGAGTGACCCCAAGGTAAATGCAAAAAGAAGGGGACAAGATCGAATGCTCTCTGTACAGCACTTTATTAGAAACAAGGTAAAGAGATATACTTACATAAGCCAACACATAACGAACAATCCGCTCAGTTAGGAAACATCCAGCGAAATAGCATACGATAGCAGGCTCCCCCCCTATACGCGTTGCGTCATCCGTTGACGTAGTCAGTAGGAGCCCTTACTAACGAAGTCAACAGATGACGCAACATGTATAGGGGGTGGAGCCTGCTATCATATGCCATTTCACTGGATGTTTCCTTACTGACCGGAATGTTCGTTATAGCCCACACAGCTGATTGTGCCGGTTTATGTAAGTGTATCTCTTTACCTTGTTTCTAATAAAGTGCTGTACAAAGAGCTTTAGATCTTCTTTTTGCATTTACCTTGGGATCACTGAGCTGGTTGTGACTGAGAGTCTGTCAGCAATTGGAGAATTGTTTGATCATCACCTACAGGAATACATCCCGTTTAGGGAACTGCGAGTTCTGACCCATTGGTAATACAAGGGTCAGAGTTTGAGGTGAGCAGCCATCCATTCATTGGTGAAGGTGTGCACGGACACGGGATTGAACGTTGAGGCACTGGCACTTTTCCATCTGTATTGGATTTGCAGTTTTTGCACAAGTGTTTTGCACTTTATTGGGACTTTTTTTTAATAATGAATTGAATGGGACTTTTTTCACTATAATAATGAATTGTATAACATCACATTAATTTATCTTTTGTTTTTTATTTAATTTATGCACTAGTGTCATAAGTGGCGCAGCACTTTTTCGATATTATATGTGATTTTTGTATGCAGTGAAAACATACTTAGTGATAGCTGCCGATTATCGTGATTATTATGATATTCACTTTATATATTTAGCACTTTATATAAAGGTATTTAATCGATCACTTGGTTGTTTATTTGGTTGTGCTGATTTTTTCTTTTATTTGCTGATAGTTGAAAGGAGCTTATGTAAACCTCAGGAGCCATTTAAAAATATTGTACCGTTAAGACCTTTAAAAACAACCTAAAGTTCCTTCCTCTTTAAATCAAAATTGTAACATTTCACTTAAATTTGTGTCATCTGAAATTTCATCATGGAGTGTCATGGCGTGATGAAGGTCGGGCAGCAACAGGTTGTGATATCAATGGCTGTACTGGAAAACAGATTACTTTGCTGCAATCCCTTTATTTTAGGTATCTCACAAAGCTTTTTCTTTATCTATAAATGTGATTTATACCTTTCGAGATTTACAAGTTTGCCTCGCAGCCTGTTAAGATGAAAAGTTAAACAGCGAGAGGTCCATTACCCTCAATGTTGGACAGATCATAAGCAGATTATAGGCAAAATGGAAAGGTCCGATCAGATGGCCAATCACAGCAACCATGAATGTACACAGTAGAACTGTTTACATCTGAGAGGCCTCCCCTTCCTCCTATAGGAGGAACGATATCTGGGAGCCCCTAATATTACAGTGGTTGTAAAGGCTCAAGGTTTAAAAAATCTTCTGCGTGCAGCAGGCCCCCCAAAAACTTAAAACTTACCTACACCCAATTCTGATCCAGCGATGTGCATGAGAGCCTCGGCTCTCTCGGGTCTCTCCCTCCTCACTGGCTGAACAGCAGCAGTAGCCATTGCCTCCCACTGCTGTCAATCCCAGCCAGTGAGCCAATGAGGAGAGAGTGGGGCCGAGCCACGTTCCTTGTGTGAATGGACACACAGAACAGCGGCTTGGGAGTGAGCCTACTCAGGTGCCTCCATAGGAAGCTGCTTGCAAAGGGGGCACTAGGCAGGAGAGAGGGGCTTTGAGTGCTGGTGGGGACCTGAGAAGAAGAGGATGTGGGCTGCTCTGTGCAAAAAACACTGCACAGAGCTGGTACATATAACATGATTGTTATTGCAAAAAAAAAAAAGACTTTAATAAGGGCTTCCAGCTTCTGATAAGCCCCCAAACACAGACCCCCACAACCACTGGGCCAGGGTTGTTGGGAAGAGGCCCTTGTCCCTAATACTTAAGGGCAAGGTGCTTTGCTCATGATAAAGGCATGTGTCTTGATATGGTTCACAAGGGAAGGGGGGCAAATGCTTACCCCCCCCTTCCTGGCCAGCTAGGCTGCATGCTTAGATTACCTGTCTGGTATAGACCTCTAAAAACAACCTAAATTTCGCCTTCCTCTTTGAATCAAAATGGTAACATTTCAATAAAATATGTGTCATCTGAAATTTAATCATGGAGTGTCATGGCTTGATGAAGGTTGGGCAGTAACGGGCTGTGATATCACTACCTGTACTGGAAAACAGATTACCTTGCCGCAATCCCTTTATTTTAAGTATCTCACAAAGCTTTTACTTATCTAGAAATGTGATTCATACCTCTCGAGGTTTAAAAGATTCCATATTTTTTTATCTTAACATGCTGCAAGGCAAAAAGCAGGGGGGTCCATTACCCTCATTATTTTCACGCCGTGTTGGACAGATCATGGGCAAAATGCTAAGCGCCGATCAGATGGCCAGTCACAGCAATGTAAACAGTAATACTGTGTCAGGGAAGACGTTTGCAAACACACTGATGCATAAGCCTGGGAACCCCTGCCCCTGGCCCAGTGACGGGCACACAGGCGTGCACAAGCGGGTGCGTGTGCACAAATGCACACTGGCGTAAGGTAGGCTATTTAAACTGCCCTAGGCCCCTGTTTCAGTGTCATTTGGTCTATTACGCTCCTAAGTATCCGTGTATCTGTTCTTGTGTTGATCCAGACCTCATCTGACCTCAGGCTCATCTGTAGCCTGAATGCCACCTGTACCGACCCTAGCTTGCCTTGCCTTCCTTGGTTTATCTGCCTTTCTGTTACCGAACCTGGTCTGGTTCCTGACTACTCTGCTGCCGGCTGTCTGTACCTTGATCTGTCCATACATTGCTGACCTGGACTGTCTGACCTTGCCTAGGCTCTCATACATGCACCTGCATCAGCTGACCTGTGCCTGCCTCCAGCTCTGGTCCTTCCACTTGTGTGCATCCAGCCAGCCATCTTTGTGCACCCTAATGCCCCTGCCAGCAGAAGACTTTATAGGCACTCATGCCACTTTGTGCTTCTGCGTTCTATGGTATTTACCAGGGCTTCTGAGTCAGAGCTGTAAGAGAGGCCTACCTCTGTGCGTCAGACTCCATCACCAGGTACGTTACATATTGTTTACTTTGAGAGCCCTCTCCTTCTAAATAGGAAGAGGGCTTCAAGCTTCTGATAAGGCCCCCACCTGCTAACCCCCACAACCACTAGGCCAGAGTGGTGGGGAAGATTACCATGAAGGCAAGGTGCTTTGCCCATGATGAAGGCATGTGGCTTGGTATGGTTCAGGGGGGGGGGGGGGCACAGACTCGCTCCGCCCTTTCCTGCCACGCAGCAGGTTTGGATTAAAGGGATTCTAGAGGCTCTTTTTTTTCATACCCTGGTGGTATGATTATGTCAGGAATTATGTACCAAAAGTGGTACAATTTTTTTCATGGAAATTTGGCGTTATGTATTATAGGCCTACAATTCTTAGTAATTACTGACTTAAACCTGACCAAAACAAGAGTCTAGTAGACATCCCAGATGTGATAAATTTAAAACACAAATCCATGAATTATATAATCTAATCAATAATATAATTTTATTATATAGCATATTATTAATATATATATATATATTATATAATAAAATTATATTATTGATTAGATTATAATTCATGCATTATATATTTTATATATATATATATATATATATATATATATACAGTGGGTACGGAAAGTATTCAGACCCCCTTAAATTTTTCACTCTTTGTTATATTGCAGCCATTTGCTAAAATCATTTAAGTTCATTCTTCTTCCTCATGAATGTACACATAGCACCCCATACTGACAGAAAAACACAGAATTGTTGACATTGTTGCAGATTTATTAAAAAAGAAAAACTGAAATATCACATGGTCCTAAGTATTCAGACCCTTTGCTCAGTATTTAGTAGAAGCCCCCTTTTGATCCAATACAGCCAGGAGTCTTTTTGGGAAAGATGCAACAAGTCTTTCACACCTGGATTTGGGGATCCTCTGCCATTCCTCCTTGCAGATCCTCTCCAGTTCTGTCAGGTTGGATGGTAAACGTTGGTGGACAGCCATTTTTAGGTCTCTCCAGAGATGCTCAATTGGGTTTAAGTCAGGGCTCTGGCTGGGCCATTCAAGAACAGTCACGGAGTTGTTGTGAAGCCACTCCTTCGTTATTTTAGCTGTGTGCTTAGGGTCATTGTCTTGTTGGAAGGTAAACCTTCGGCCCAGTCTGAGGTTCAGAGCACTCTGGAGAAGGTTTTTGTCCAGGATATCCCTGTACTTGGCCGCATTCATCTTTCCCTCGATTGCAACCAGTCGTCCTGTCCCTGCAGCTGAAAAACACCCCCACAGCATGATGCTGCCACCACCATGCTTCACTGTTGGGACTGTATTGGACAGGTGATGAGTTTTCTCCAGACCAGAGAATCTTATTTCTCACCATCTTGGAGTCCTTCGGGTGTTTTTTAGCAAACTCCATGCGGGCTTTCATGTGTCTTACACTGAGGAGAGGCTTCCATCGGGCCACTCTGCCATAAAGCCCCGACTGGTGGAGGGCTGCAGTGATGTTTGACTTTCTACAACTTTCTCCCATCTCCTAACTGCATCTCTGGAGCTCAGCCACAGTGATCTTTGGGTTCTTCTTTACCTCTCTCACAAAGGCTCTTCTCCCCGATAGCTCAGTTTGGCCGGACGGCCAGCTCTAGGAAGGGTTCTGGTCGTCCCAAACGTCTTCCATTTGAGGATTATGGAGGCCACTGTGCTCTTAGGAACCTTAAGTGCAGCAGAAATCTTTTTGTAACCTTGGCCAAATCTGTGCCTTGCCACAATTCTGTCTCTGAGCTCTTCAGGCAGTTCCTTTGACCTCATGATTCTCATTTGCTCTGACATACATTGTGATCTGGATGGTCTTATATAGACAGGTGTGTGGCTTTCCTAATCAAGTCCAATCAGTATAATCAAACACAGCTGGACTCAAATGAAGGTGTAGAACCATCTCAAGGATGATCAGAAGAAATGGAAAGCACCTGAGTTAAATATATGAGTGTCACAGCAAAGGGTCTGAATACTTAGGACCATGTGATATTTCAGTTTTTCTTTTTTAATAAATCTGCAACAATGTCAACAATTCTGTGTTTTTCTGTCAGTATGGGGTGCTATGTGTACATTCATGAGGAAGAAGAATGAACTTAAATGATTTTAGCAAATGGCTGCAATATAACAAAGAGTGAAAAATTTAAGGGGGTCTGAATACTTTCCGTACCCACTGTATGTGTGTTTTTATATATATATATATATATATGTATGTATGTGTGTATATATATATATATATATATATATATATATATATATATATATATATATATATATATATATATATATATACACACACACACATATATATGTGTGTGTGTATATATGAGGTGCGTGCTCAGTGGCTGAAAGTAATAACATGCACAATATATGAATAAAAATCATAACATTTTATTACATTATAAACAAACATGGCAATGTATATGCTCAAAAACACATAGTATAGCTCAAAGGCTCAAATATGAATGGCATATGACATGAATGATATATAAACAATTTTTAGTAGGCATCCTGGTGTATCCTCTTGGAAAAATACCATGATTGATACTATGAGATAGTATAATGTACATTGTGGACTGACGCGTTTCAGTAGCAACATCTCCCTTCCTCAGAGACCAATGCGTTCAAGGTATCTCTATAGAAAATAATCATATATTAAAGTCTGCAGTAGGGATAAAATTTAAATATGAAAAATTCAATCAAGACATGGGAGCTCAAGGGAGTATAAAATACTCACAGATCAATGGAGCTTAAATAGCAAAAATGCGCTCTTGCATGGCAGCAGTGCGTCTCGTCTGACCCGGGAGCTGATATATAGATATACTATCTATATGGCATTAAAAGTTTTGACACACTGGCTCTCTGTATTAGGTGGTGCTTTGAGCCTTATCCCCGGGAGCTGCGATGTATAAAGAGGGAGGCTCCGCTCCCTTGCTGTCCCCGCCCCTCCCCTTCATTGGGAGGAGCGGGTCCACCAATACATCGGCGTCATGCCGCACCTTCAGCGCCGTACGTCGGTATATCCACTGACGTACCCACGCTGTTGCGTGCCGTCATATCTGCGGGACGGAGAGGTCCGCATCCCAGCGTTCCTCTCCTACACGTGATCACAGTTGCCCAGGCACTGTTTGATCCGCTTTACCCGATACATGACGCTAGGGTCCCTCTTTTGCTGCAAGCCATGGAGTTCCCTGACAGGTGAGCCACCGGACCAATTTTCCCCACCATTTCTCTCTGGGTTTTCTCCCCCACCTTATCTTCACAGCTGAGCACTCCACCCATACTCCTCACACTACCTCACCCCCGCCATTACACATCACTACCCCAGCTTCCGCCATCACCATCTGGCTTGGGCATCCCCTTTCTCTCCTCCCCTCCTTCTTCTTTCCCCCCCCTCTTCTTTCCCCATGCTCTTTCCCTCTCCCCCCCCCTTCTTTGCCTATCTTTCCCTTCCTCTCCATCCCCCCCAGTCCCCTTCCTTTCCTTCCTCCTTCCCTTCCCCCTTTTCCCCATTCTTTCCTCCCCTTCTTTTTCATTTCCTCCCTTCTCCCTATCCCCCCTCCCCTCACACACTTACCACACTAGTCCTTTCTAACTGATACAAAATTACACACGCCTTATATTTTTGGTAGCCTACATGCTACATTTTGACTATTTTTATACTTATTTATACACAATAGATATGGAAGGTCCCCCACCATACACACACTTGCCTGCCTTGGACCCCCCTCTCTGGCTGCTGACACATTGGGACCTTTCAGCTCCCGGGTCAGACGAGACGCACCGCTGCCATGCAAGAGCGCATTTTTGCTATTTAAGCTCCATTGATCTGTGAGTATTTTATACTCCCTTGAGCTCCCATGTCTTGATTGAATTTTTCATATTTAAATTTTATCCCTACTGCAGACTTTAATATATGATTATTTTCTATAGAGATACCTTGAACGCATTGGTCTCTGAGGAAGGGAGATGTTGCTCCTGAAACGCGTCAGTCCACAATGTACATTATACTATCTCATAGTATCAATCATGGTATTTTTCCAAGAGGATACACCAGGATGCCTACTAAAAATTGTTTATATATCATTCATGTCATATGCCATTCATATTTGAGCCTTTGAGCTATACTATGTGTTTTTGAGCATATACATTGCCATGTTTGTTTATAATGTAATAAAATGTTATGATTTTTATTCATATATTGTGCATGTTATTACTTTCAGCCACTGAGCACGCACCTCATACAAAGTCCCACGGGCCAAATTTCCTTGTTTTGATACATATTTCGGGATGGAGGAGTGCTCTGGCAGAAACCAGACCATTACCCCTTTTTTGTGTGTGTATATAGGTATATATATATATATATATATATATATATATATATATGTATATATATATATATATATATATATATATATATATATATATATATATATATATATATATATATATGTGTGTGTGTATATATATATATATATATATATATATATATATATATATATATATATATATACATACATATATACATATATACACACATATATATATAAATGTGTTATGTGTTTGTGTTTTGTGCAACGTTTGAATTTCCCTCCCAGTTCCGCTCCCATGCAGCATTGCTGCTGCAAGGAACGGAACTGGGAAGTCATCACACCAACGGAGGAGCGGCGGGGATCTCGGCTGGCGATCACAGCAATGGGAGATCATCGCTGGATCTCCAGGAGAAGGTAAGAGACACCGCTGTGCCCTCTGAACATCTACCCCGAGCGTGACTCGGGGATACCGATCCTAGCCTAAAAAATCCACCCCGAGTCACGCTCGGGGATACCGCTAAGGCGGTTAATAACAAACGTCATACTTACCTGCTTTGTGCAAGGTTTTTGCCCCAACCCCCTCTCTCTCCTCATTGGCACACTAGCTATGATTTACAGAAGTGGGAGCCTATGAGGAGAGACAGACCCGGGAAGGTCGAGGCTCCCATAAACATCGCTGAATCGAGAGGGGCTCTGGGGGGAGCAGCACACAGAAGGTAAAAATCTTTAGCCTGTACAACCAAATTAAGGGTCTGGTATAGACCTTTAAAAACAACCTAAATTATGTCTTCCTCTTTGATTAAAAATGTTAACATTTCAATAAAAAAATGTGTCATCTGAAATTTCATTATAGAGTGTCATAGCGTGATGAGGGTTGGGCAGCAACAGGCTATGATATCCCCAGCTGTACTGGAAAACAGATCACCTTGCCGCAATCCCTTTATTTTAAGTATCTCACAAAGCTTTTACTTATCTAGAAACGTGATTCATACCTCTCGAGGGTTACAAGTTTCCATATTTTTTTATCTTAACAGGCTGCGAGGCAAACAGCGGGGGGTCCGTTACCCTCATTATATCCACGCTGTGTTGTGTAATTACATGTGCAAGTACCTGAAGCCACGATGATACCAGGCGCTGTATCACGGCTGGCGATATTTCCGGTTGTGTACGGATTTTCAGATACCTTCAGATGAAGATGTAAGGAGCAATATGGCTGAAATAGAAAAATAAGACAATAATGAATGTGGGTGGTAGAAAACCAAACTCTATTACTTTATCATACGATATGCAGTGACTTGCTGTAAAAACTTCTACTATTGTGGGGGTAATTCTTCTAAGAGTTCCTAGGACCAGAAATGGTGTTGTGCTGGAATCTGGTGAAAGTTCAGACACCTGTTACCTCAAAAGTGATCTGGTGTTAGCAAGAGTTGGATGCAAAAGCTGAATTACTGTAGCCTACAACAGGATCAGAATCCTAACCATCATATGGTTTTCCCATGGGGGCTTCAGTCTAACAGTTGCATGTTCGGGAAAAAAGCTACATTAGGACTAACCCAAGTTCGGCCGGAACCAGAACTAAGTTGTCAGTGCCAGCCCAAGTAGCTGCAAAGGGGGAATTTCCTAGCCCACAGATGCACTTACAGAAAGGGGCGGGGTTAATTGTGACATTATTGACCTCATATGGCCAATAATCATTGGTCAATGTCATTGTCTTAAAGCGGATCTTTACCCATAAGGGGAAGTTCTGCTTTTCTGCCTCCACCCCCTTCCAGACTTTGGCAGATTTAAATTGTTTGGGGGGAGGTCTGGAGCAGGTACCTAGTTTTGATAGGTATCCACTTCCACTTCTGCTCAGATCACCCAAGAGATTCAAGCTGAAGTTCACCCCTACTGCAGCCTCTTGGGACACATTAAAGGTCCCAGAAGGCTGCGGGACCATTCCCAAAGTGCAGCGCGGCTCACACAAGCGTTATAGGCAGCCGGCTGTGAAGCCTCAAAGAGTCAAAGCCAGCTTCCCACAGCCAGCGCCGGGGACTCAAACACCAGTGAAGAACCTGCCCGGGTAAGGACTGCACTGGATCCTTAGACAGGTAAGTGTCCTTTTTTGTTTCTAGAGTTGACCCAAAAGAGGGTCCAGATCATCATACATGTATACAGGAGAACACAACTACTGATCATAAATGATATAAACAGTAGAAGAACAATACATATCAAGAATTACATAGGTATGAAATACGTCTGTTCAAAGGTCAGTGTGTTACGCGGTAAGCTTCATCAGGACCGTATGCAGACAGTTGTATTCTCCTCCAAACACACACAGGCAAAAACTTAGCTTGGGGCGAACACAGGGGATAGATGGAACCAAAACGCGGGTCACTATTTGTAAAGTGAAATACAGGCACAGTGGGGGGTAATTAAGGACCACTCCCAGGGCCAGATTTAGGGGCGGCACAAATCAGACTCATCCACTTGTCTGGTCCAGGGGATCCTATATATATGTGGGCTTATATAGTTTGCTACTGGACATGAACATTGGATCTTAGGTCTTCCTTTTCGTAATACTATAAATTGTCTCCATTTGGATTATTTGGTTTCACCCTGATCATCCAAGGACATATTCCCCTTTACTGGTTGCATCAGGAAATCTATGCCACTTACAGTGGATACTTACCAGTCCTAATGGCCAGGTTCCTTGCCTATACTATCTGTATTTCACTTTACAAATAGTGACCGGCGTTTTGCCCATGTGTGTTTGGAGGAGAATACAACTGTCTGTATACAGTCCTGATGAAGCTTACCGTGAAACGCATTGACCTTTAAACAGACGTATTTCATACCTTTGTATGTCTTGATATGTATTGTTCTTCTACTGTTTATATAATTTATGATCAGCAGTTGTTGTGATGGTATTAACCCTCACTGGGAGTGAAAGACTGATACTTAATGGTTTTAATTGCTTCAAGTGAGACAGTAATATTTGTCAGCTGTTTGATTCTGAACCTGTTCATTGAAAGAGCTAATCACATTGGCTTCTGTTCCATGTTCTTCAATGTCAGAGACAGGCTTGCCGTATTGTTTGTGTATTGAGATAATGTGTATTGTGTTAAGTCTGCCTGTTCCCTTGTTAAATGCTAATGGCCTCACATTGTTCTGTCCAGATGGCTAGATAATTAGTTCAGGTTAATTCTGTTCCTGTATACAATTTCATCTGCATATGATAATGTATTCAGGCAACCCCTAACCTGTGTGGTAATATGATCAGGAGGGGAAGGTCAATGCTGTATATAAATTCTGTGTGACTGTTCAATAAAGAGTTCTACTTCACCCTCAATCTAGAGTCATGTCTCTTAATGGGGGAATCTGCTACAAGGGATTGCTATGCTCTTCATACTCTCTTGAATAATCACTAAGCTCTTGTAAGAGCTTGTTCCTGTTCCACTCTCTTGGGAAAGAGAGGTTCACCCACTGGAACCTGGAAACTTGTCGTAGGTCCAGGGTGGGTAGGAGACAGCGAGACCCCAACCAAGCTGTGGCGGTTCGTGGGGGTATGCGGTGGTTATGGTGTCTGGTGGAGTGCTTGGAGCCCTCCGTCAATGGAGGTACCCAATCGGGGTGCCAGTTGATCCGTTACAGTTGTGTTCTCCTGTATACACGTTTGATGATCTGGACCCTCTTTTGGGTCAGCTTCACCATTTTAATTTGTTTTGTTATTGGTTTTAATCTGAACTAATAAATGTTTATTTTTACATATTTTTGTGTGTACACCTGTCTCATGATGTGTCCATAAAGTCCATACATATGTACAGTTGTTTCATACAACTGTTGTTTTTTATTTCTCCAAATAAGCATTTAAAATATTTGATTTCAAGTATTAACATTATGTTAATACTTGAATCTTTTGGGGATTTGCGGCTATAGCCATGTTTTCTATTGTATTGCTCAAATGTTTGTTTGTACAATTTGACTTATTTATTCTTTAAAAACTCAATAAAAATGTATTTGTTAAAAAAAAAATTGATTTCCTGTGCTTTTACCTACAATCAGGGCCGCTGATAGGAGGGGGACCACCAGTCCTCCTGTAGGGGGCCCGGGAACACAGGGGGGCCCCAACAGCACGGGGAATTTGTGCGGTTGGGCAGAGGGACAATTACAGAAGGAAGCCCTGTGCGGCTCTCTGTTGCAGATGAAAGCCAGTTTCTCTCCTTCCTGCCAGCTTTCAGCTGCTGCAGAGAGAGACACAGACACAGGGCATCATTCCTGTAATTGCTTCTCTGACACCGATCCCCCTCCCTGTTCTGCCTGCTTCTGATCCCCCCCTCCCCCCGTAAGCCCCTCTTTCCCTGTAACGCCCCCCTCTCGCAGCGCTGCAGGCTTCCCTGCACTGTGAAAAAATAACAAATTGTAAAAATTGTAAAAAAAAAAATAATAACTAAATATTGTAATAAATCATTAAAAAAATTGTAAAATAAAAAACTGTAAACATTTTTAACATTTTTTTAAAACAAATGTACATTTTTTTAAATGTAAAAAACAATTAAAAAAAGGACTAATTCACTCAAGTTCTCTGTTATGTTTGTGTCTGCTAACAATGATTTTAGTGTATTTTGAGTGTCTTGATATATTTTGGGGGGTTGGGGGGGAGGGGGAGGCCTGTCATTTAGGCTGTACAGAGCCCCATGATTTCTAACAGCAGCCCTGCCTACAGTGTTTTTAAATTGGTGACAGGGTCTCTTTAGGGTCATTTTGCCTACTTTTTCTGCACTTAAAATCCCATTACAAACACGACCAGCATTGGGTTCTTGGCTCTGAAAACCAATGTTCCCTCTAAATGGACCTCTGAGCCTCTGCAAATGTTTATTTTGTTACATATCGTCTTTCGGTTTCCGATGCTAACTTTTATACCAAATCCCATTTTCACATAATGCATTGTATTACATTGTATATTCCTATGACCTGGATTTTATTTCCTGAAATGGAGGTCAGAAGCGATAAAACGTTCATATCGAGCGATGGCGTTACCATACCGTGCAGATATAAAGCTCTAAATGCAGCTCCCTTCCCCCATCTTGTGGTCACGCTTAGAACTGCACACTCCAAATAAAGATTCCCATAAACTTTACTCTGAACTCCACCGGCCCATTTGGTTGATTCATTTCGGCAATACATTGATATTTACTTATCTTAATTTGTCTGGATTTCAACGGAAGGCTTTTTTTTTTTTTTTTTAAGATCTATTTCTTTTCTGGATTTTCCCATAGCTGCCGTCATGGCAAATATCACGGAGCGCTGTGAAATAACTCACATTTTGTTAAGCGTCTGCTGTAATGACGGTGCTAAAAGCTGCATTAACATTTACTGGAAGTAGTTATGAATATTTTTATAGAGGGGGAAAGACCAAAATAGATCTTCGTGCAAATCCATAGCTCTTAAAATTAATTTGTGGCTATTATGTAAATGTATAAAAACACTGTTGAAAGAAAAAGGGATACTGAGCAAATATGAAGGTTTTCATTGCTGACCTTTCCTTTTGAAAATGCCAGCTGCCTGGCTCTTAGGCTGATCTAATAGATTTAGTAATTACTGAGTCACGGACCTGGGATAAGGATGCTGATTATGGCCTCTATCATCAGGCACTGCCCTTTTCTACAGCAGAAGCTTCCAGCAAGATCTGGCATTAAGGTGCTCTATAATGTTTGAGTAACCCCTTCCTGTCTGCCCTGGGATCCCTTGTAAGAGTTTTGAATGCACAGTGGGCTGGAAGAATAGGCGGTCATGTGACCGCTGAGATTGGCTGTTACACTGTTCACATGATCGGTAGCCGGGTCCACCGGCTACTGATCATTAGTCTGGACCAAGTGTTGTCTTTGACAGCTTGGTCTCTGTGCTGGGAATGTGCAATGTGTGCATCGGCCACCCAGCGACACATAAGTCGTGGCAGAAGGGTGGGCTTTAACACCCACATACCACACATGTGTGAGTTACGCATGTGGCAAGAGGTTAATGTTTAAATGCATTAAGTCCTACACTGATGGGGCACTATTCCTCCCACTCACACCAATGATGGGGCACTATTCTTTCCATTGACACTAATGATGGGGTACTATTTCTCCCACTGACACCAATTATAAGACACTATTTATTTCCACTGACACCAATGATGGGGCACTATTCCTCCCACTGACACTAATGATGGGGCACTATTATTTCCACTTATACCATTGATGGGGCACTATTCTTTCCACTGAAACCAATAATGGGGCACTATTCCTCCCACTGACACCAATGATGGGGCACTATTCCTCCCAATGATTCCAATGATGGGACACTGTTCTGTCCACTGAAACCAATGATGGGACACTATTCCTTCCACTCACACCAATGATGGGGCACTACTCCTCCCACTCACACCATTCATGGGGCACTATTCCTCCAACTGACACCAATGATGGGACACTATTCCTTCCACTGACACTAATGATGGGGCACTATTCCTCCCACTCATACCATTGATGGGACACTATTCTTTCCACTGAAACCAATGATGGGGCACTATTCCTCCCACTCACACCATTCATGGGGCACTATTCCTCCCACTGATACCAATGATGGGGCACTATTCCTTCCACTGACACTAATGATGGGGCACTATTCCTCCCACTGATACCAATGATGGGGCACTATTCCTTCCACTCATACCATTGATGGGGCACTATTCTTTCCACTGAAACCAATGATGGGGCACTATTCCTCCCACTAACACCAATGATGGGGCACTATTCCTCCCACTGATACCAATGATGGGGCACTACTCCTCCCACTCATACCATTGATGGGGCACTATTCCTCCCACTGATACCAATGATGGGGCACTATTCCTCCAACTGACACCAATGATGGGGCACTATTCCTCCCACTGATAGCAATGATGGGGCACTATTCTTTCCACTGAAACCAATGATGGGTCACTATTCCTTCCACTCATGCCATTGATGGGGCACTATTCTTTCCACTGAAACCAATGATGGGGCACTATTCCTCCCACTGATACCAATGATGGGGCACTGTTCCTCCAACTGACACCAATGATGGGGCACTATTCCTCCCACTGATACCAATGATGGGACACTATTCCTTCCACTGATACCAATGATGGGATACTATTCCTTCCACTGACACTAATGATGGGGCACTATTCCTTCCACTCATACCATTGATGGGGCACTATTCTTTCATCTGAAACCAATGATGGGGCACTATTCCTCCCACTGATACCAATGATGGGGCACTATTCCTCCAACTGACACCAATGATGGAGCACTATTCCTCCCACTGATACCAATGATGGGGCACTATTCTTTCCACTGAAACCAATGATGGGGCACTATTCCTCCCACTCATACTATTGATGGGGCACTATTCCTCTCACTGATACCAATGATGGGGCACTATTCCTCCAACTGACACCAATGATGGGGCACGATTCTTTCCACTGAAACCAATGATGGGGCCCTATTCCTTCCAGTCATACCATTGACGGGGCACTATTCTTTCCACTGAAACCAATGATGGGGCACTATTCCTCCCACTGATACCAATGATGGGGCACTATTCCTCCAACTGACACCAATGATGGGGCACTATTCCTCCCACTGATACCAATGATGGGGCACTATTCCTCCCACTGACACTAATGATGGGGCACTATTCCTTCCACTCACACCATTGATGGGGCACTATTCTTTCCACTGAAACCAATGATGGGACACTATTCCTCCCACTGATACCAATGATGGGGCACTATTCCTCCAACTGACACCAATGATGGGGCACTATTCCTCCCACTGATATCAATGATGGGGCACTATTCCTCCCACTGATATCAATGATGGGGCACTATTCTTTCCACTCACACCATTGATGGGGCACGAGTCTTTCCACTGACACCAATGATGGGGCATTATTCCTCCCACTGACACCAATGATAGGGCACTATTCCTCCCACTAATACCAATGATGGAGCACTATTCCTCCAACTGACACTAATGATGGGGCACTATTCCTCCAACTGACACTAATGATGGAGCACTATTCCTCCAACTGACACCAATGATGGAGCACTATTCCTCCAACTGACACTAATGATGGGGCACTATTCCTCCAACTGACACTAATGATGGGGCACTATTCCTCCCACTGATACCAATGATGGGTCACTATTCCTTCCACTCACACCATTCATGGGGCACTATTCCTTCCACTGACACCAATGATGAGGCACTATTCCTTTCACTCATACCATTGATGGGGCACTTTTCCTCCCACTCACATCGATAATGGGTTATTATTCCTCCCCCTAATACCAAAGATTGCATTGTTTTCTCCCACTGATGCCAGGGCATTTTCTACTTCCAACAGTCCAGCCTCCCTAAAATTTGAAGGACAGTAACTGGCCCTTTGTTTAGAAAGTTTGAAGACCCTAACCCTGGACTGATTAATGAGTCAGAGTGAAAAAACTGCTGCTGTGTGCCTGGCTGCCTCTGCACTAATCTTGGGAAAGAATCAGTTAAATTACAGTGGCTCCTACGGCGGTAGAGCTACACATAAAAAATATAAAACTAAAACATGTCCCACTTTACTTACAGCAGTATAAATAATTTGCCCCATAATGAACATACAATAAAGCCCACCTTCCTTATTGAGAATTACCATTCGTCTGTAAAACAAATCATCCTATTTTACTTTGGGGGTGTGATTTGTAGAGGGTTTTATATTGATCACCCACCAAGGAAATGTGAATTATACATTCAGCGGCCCTTTTATAATGAATACAATAGATTTGCTGATTTTAGGTGATCAATACGTTTTATTGAAATCCTTTGTCTGGTCTGCATAAGTCTTTTTTTTTTCTCCACATTCAAATTTGATATTTATGTGGATTGATCTGGACTGTAACTTGGAAGATATTACACGGGTCTAAAAATATCCATGCTGCGCTAATGTAGGAATAAAATCAGGGGCCTAGTCATGGGATTGTTCTTTGTTTCTTTGATTTATGAAAGTCTGAAATGGAAAGCTGTGATAATAATAACATCAATAGAAAACTGAAAAGGTAATGGATAGGTTGAAAAAAGGCAAAAAAGCTCAATTTAAATTCACAGTTCCTCTCATGTGCTGAAATTGCTTACTCTGATTTCACTGAACACTGGGAATGCTTCAATACTGACATTTACCCATCAAGGCGTTTCTTTATTTGCATAACTCCTCCCAAGTGCCAGCCTACTGCTTGCATCAGGACTGGGGGTTCCTCACAGGAGTACTGAAGCATGTGCAGGGTGTGCCGGATGTGACTGGGCACACCCTACTCACCCCAATCACATTAGCACTATTGCTCTATGAGTGTGGAAGCATCTCTCTCTCTCTCATTCTGCATCTGCAGGCAAGGGAGATCATATGCCAATGAGGCAGATT